>NC_141023.1:5957500-6012500 GCF_052040795.2 Danio rerio
CCTGTACCACATGTCTTTGAACTGTGGGGGAAACCAGAGCACCCGGAGGAAACCCATGCGAATGCAGGGAGAACATGCAAACTCCACACTGAAACACCCACTGACCCAGCCGAGGCTCAAACCAGCGGCCTTCTTGCAGTGAGGCGACAGCACTACCTACTGTGCCACTGCATCGCCAAATGCCGAGAGTTTCAAATATAAATGCCAGATCGTGTCTTGACACTTTGCGAATGTTTAATTCATCCGGTTAGCAGCTGAGTTCTGTCAGAAGGAAGGCAGCAGGTTGTTTGTGTAGTGTGTGTTAATGAAGCCGTCACAGACTCCAGTGCTAATTAGCGTCCGTCAGCGAGCGAATGCTAATCAGCCGCTAGTGTTAGCAGCGCAGCGGGTTTCCTCAGTGTTTCTGCTGACAGAAAGCTGTTGTTGGGTGGACTCTGAAGGCTGTCATTGATCCGCGAGCAGCAGCTCATTATGGCCCTTCGCCTCAGTGCACTCTGGGTAACAGAGACAACAACCTGCTCCTGCTGATGGTGAACGTTTCGCTCCACTGATAACTCCCTAATACAGTGCGTCAGCAGTCACACTGACTTTACTACGTGTTTAAAGTGCACATGATATGATTTTTCCACAAGATGTCAAATCTCCAGACTGCGTCTGTAAAAAATTTTAGCTTAAAATATGACACTGGTCATTTATTATGATCAGGGCTTAACATTAACTTTTTTGACCACCAGCCACTCTGGCTAGTAGTTTTCCAGCATTACTAGCCACTCACCATTTTCACTAGCCACAATTTTATTTTTGGGAAAATATATTTTATACACATAAATATGACTTTGACATGCTAAAATTACTTGATTATGAGTTTCCGTTATCTCTACATGCCTCCTCTTTCAGTTCACTTTTTGTGTGTCATATATGAGCTTGCTCAATAATCACGAGCAAATGGGTCAGGGTTTCATTTATTACAATTAGTTTTCATAATTTTCAGAGCCCAAAATGAAGGATTTACCCAATTTATCTCTGACCACACCATAAATAAACAGTTAATTATTTCTTAGCCACAAATTTTAAATGTGTGAAAACATGCTAAATATAGCTGAATACTAAAGTTTTTATTTAACAAAACATATGCACAGTCATATGTCCTGGCTAAAGGTCCCAGATCACCAGTTAACTACACATAAATGGGGAGTAATTCTCCCATTAAAGCAATGTTATTGTAAAAAAATAATAATTAAACCATATTAATCCAAACGAAAGCAGGTAAAAAACATACTGTGTGATGATGAAAGGACGATCACACACACACGCATGGTTAATGATAGACCCATAAATTATCTTTTCAAAGAATGGTTAAACCGAAAGCAACTGGCGCTGCTTACAATAAGTCAACTCTGGAACTCTTGAAAGCAGCAAGACTGTGGGTGCATGTTCCTTCCTTTTTGTTCAGTCTATTTGAAAGAGAATCGATCGCATCAGTTGAGTTTCTAGACACAGTTGCTTCACAAAAGGAAACGGGAGCGCGCACGCGTTATAAACAGTCGCGCGCATCACCTCAGCTGTTAGCGCGAATGATTATCCTCTTATTCAGTATTCACCTGGTTTGCTGATGCGAAGTTGCGAACGCAATTATTTTTGTCAGTCATGTTGCTTCTCGATCGCCTGTGCATGCATATTGGACTATCCTAATTGTCGAACCCTGCTTTTAACAATTACTATCTGGGAAAATTATTTTTAACCAGCCAAAGTGGCTAGTGCGAGTGTCTGTCTTACCCGCCACCGCCGAAATCTACCCGCATTTGGCAGGTGTTAATGTAAAGCTCTGATTATGATGATGATTAGCCAATCAGTCAATACTGACGATTGGCCACTTTATGGATTGTGATTTGCCACGCTTTCCTATTTTTTGACTGCTTCTTTCAGTGGTTTCATATTCAAGTTCGTGTCAGTCTTGATTGTGTCCAGCCATCGTGTTCTCTGACGCCCTCTTCTTCTCGATCCACTGACTGCACCGAGCATTAAAACTGTTTCCATGGAGTTGGCTCACATGATATGACCAAAGAACAAGAGCCGCTGCTTGGTGATTTCGCCCTCTAGCGATACATTTTTTTGACATGCTCCACGATTGTTTTGTTTGTGATCGTCGCCGTCCATGGTATGCGCATCATTCGCCTCCAGCACCACAATTCGAAAGTATCGATCTTCCTTCTGGAGATTGGGAAACGATGCTGATGTCCTTGCTTTTCCATACCTTCTCTATTCCTTGCATTGCACTGCGGCCAAGTGCGATTCTTCGTCTGATCTCCGGCCGCCATTGACTCGCCATTGTGGTCGGTCTTGGATCCAAGGAAGATGAAGTCTTGGACTGATTCGATTTCCTCATTGTCAATTGTTATGTGGACTGTACCATTGCTTGCTGTTGTCATTACCTTTGTTCTTGATGTTGAGGTACAGTCCCATGTGTTCACGGTCTTCTTTCACTCTTCTTACCAGATATTCGAGGTCCTTTTCACTTTCTGCAATCAGGGTCGTATCATCGGCATAACAAAGGTTGTTGATGTTTCTCCCGCCGATCTTCGCTCCGATTGGTGACTTGTCCAGATTGCACAGCCTGATGTCAATTATATCTAGTCAAATTTGCCGCTGTTCGGGCGTGTGCAAAAACACGCTGTTCCTTTAAATGCAAATGAGATTCTCTGCATTCACTGAATTTAACACTAAATTAAGAAAATAGCTCAAAATTTAGGAGGAAAGTTGCCATTTTTTTGATTGCCACAGATTTCCTTCATCCAGAAAGGTCACATTTCAAATTCCCTCCATGCTATTTGCATTGTTTTATAGTAAATAACATTATATTCGGAGATGTATAGTAACAAAGTAGAACTACTACACTACTGTACTTAAAGTACTGAAAGGCGGTATCTGTTCTCTACTGGAGGATTGTTTTTTTTTTCTACTACTTCCACTTTTACTTCAGTACACATTGTCAATGAGTTTAATACTTTTACTTCGATAGATTTTTTATGTGCTGCATCATTACTGGTTACTAGGGGTGTCAAAATTATGGTTGTGATGTTTACTTACAGTTGAAACCAGAAGTGTACATACACTCTATACACTCATAACCTTTTTTTTTTTTTAAATGTCTGATGGTGAATCATACCAAACGTTTACTGTTTTAGGTCCGTTAGGATCTAAATGATTTACATTTGCTAAATGCCAGAATAATGAGAGAGTTAATTTCTAGACAGTCGAAATTTTACATTCATTTCCTTGGTATTTTTTAGCTTTGCTTTTAAACTGTTCAACTTTGGTCAAATGTTTTGAGTATCCTTCCACAAGCGTCTCACAATAGTTTGAAGGAATTTTGGCCCATTCCTCCTCACAGAATTGGTGTGAGTCAGATTTGTAGGCACAAGCTTTTTCAACTCTGCCCACAAATTTTCTATAGGATTGAGATCAGGGCTTTGTGATGGCCACTCCAAAACATTCACTCTGTTGTCCTTAAAGCACATTTGAACTAATTTGGCAGTATGCTCAGGGTCATGGTCTGTTTGGAAGACCCATTTGTGGCCAAGTTTTAATTTCCTGGCTGATGTCTTGAGATGTTGCTTCAGTATTTCTACTTCATGTTCTTTCTTCATGATGCCGTCTATGCTGTGAAGTGGACCAGTCCCTCCTGCAGCAAAACAGCCCCACAACATGATGCTGCCCCCCATACTTCACAGTTGGGATGGTGTTCTTAGGCTTGTAAGATTTCCCCTTTGTCCTCCAAAATGTAACTCTGGTCATTATGGCCAAACAGTTCAATCTTAGCTCCATCAGACCACAGGACATGTCTCCAAACATTAGCCTTTTTCCCGTGTAATTTAGCAAATTGTAATCTGGCTTTGTTGTTGATTCTGGCTTGTTGATTTCCCCATGTTGTCACACAGGGAAGCAGTGTGTTTGAGATTTTCCCTAAATACTATTCTACAGTTGTGCCTCCAATTAACTCAAATGTTGTCCATTAGCCAATCAGAATCTTCCAAAACCTTGACATCATCATCTGAGCTTTATCATAGACATATTGATCTTATTGAATGTAAACTTGAGTTACAAGAAAAGTTATAACAATTTCTCTAAACATATTTCTCTCATTATTCTGCTATTAAGCAGAACAGAAGCAAATTTGATAATCCTAACTTACCTAAAAGAGAGTTTAGTTTAGTCACAATAACATCTGACTTTTTAAAAATGGTAATGTGCCTTTTTATACAGTGTATGGAAACTTCTGGTTTCAAATGTATATCCGAGCATCCCTTCAGTTGATTTGAAAATGAATTAGCGTGTGACTGTTTGGCTCAGTTTCTGGTGTGAAGTAGACGAGTGTGAAGCAAACCTGTGGAGATGCTCTTCATCCTAAAATAGCTTACATCTGATCTGCGTGTAAAACCCGTCTGTTCTGATGAACCAGCCGCTTCAGACACACATCCCGGAGAAACACAGAGCCGCCAACACTGCTGGAACAGAAATAAACACTGTCAGAGCTCAATAAACCTGCATCTGTGTGTCTCTAGGAAGCAAAACCGTCAGAATTCAGACTCAGAAAACACATAACGTTCCCCTAATGTTAGTCTTTGGTTCCTTTTTGGTTCATTTTTTTAAAAGGACCAAAAAATAACAAACATTATTTTTAGGTTTTACATCTCAAACTCAAATATTATTAGGGCAAGGTCAATACAAGAACAGGCAGGAGCATAAGGGTAATCCAAGAGTATAGTCAGAATGCAGGCGAATGTTCAGGACAGAACATCATAAATAATAAACAAAGCAAGACACGGTAATAACGCTTCAAAAATGCTCACAAGACTCAGCAATGTGTGCGAGGATGGGAGGTGTATATATATATATATATATATATATATATTAGGGATGTAACGGTATTGTAAATACCGTCATACCGCAATATTAAATTTTTTCGATATTACCGAAGTCGCATGACTCGGTAAAACTATAGGTCTTCTGAGAAAATTTGCTCAGGCGAATGAAGCGAACGGGAGGTAGCTGAAACTTCATTTCCCATCAGCCCCGGCGTGGCCATAATCCTTTGCGGTCTGTTGTCGCTACAGATCCAGTAATGCGGAAATGGAGTGTGCTGCTAGTAGCGGAGATGAAAAAAAGATGGAAATGATCGAACCTAAAGCGGGTGTTGTCGCCGCGCGCGTTCTGATCAGCTGTGTTGTGGCGCGCGTATTGTAAAGCGCCGAGGAGGGGTTGAGCGCGCATACTCAAGAGAGGTGTTGTCGCGCGCCTACTGAAGGGCTGGATTGGATGGAGGTTGTGTCGCGTCGCGGGGGCACTTTTGATCGTTTTGGAAGGGCATTTTCTATCCAAGACTAAAAAGGGCATGTGCACTGCACAGGTTGAGCCCTGTGTGTGCACGTGCCTGCAAGTTGGGGAATACGACTAATAACAGTCATGGGGACTGCAGAAACACAGCACACTGTTCAGATTGATGCAGACATTGACTTGTACCGCAAAGAGACCTCTATCTCACTCATGGTTTGTCCTCTCAAGTGGGGGAAAGACAATGCACAACGTTACCCACTGCTGTCAACATGGGCCAAGTCATATCTCTCTTGTCCCAGAATCCTCAGTCCCAAATGAGAGGGGTTTTTTCTGTTGCAGGGGACATTGTAAATACCCAGAGATACCAGCTTTTACCAGATTATAGTTATATGATCATTTTCCTTTAAACCCATCTCTATCTAAGTGAGTGATTAAATGTTGAATGTGATGAGTTTTCAACAATACTAAATTGAAACTTTATTTTTTTACATGGTTTAATAATTTTTTGTTATTAAAATTGAAGTTCCTGTTTCAAAGCTAACAGATAGATGGCTAATTTGTATGTCATTGACACTTTTGGCACTTTTTTTGGAGTATTTTCAAAAGTTTTTTTTTTCCTGTAAATGATTCAATAAATACCGTACCGTGACATTCATACCGAGGTATTACCGTACCGTGAAATTCTGATACCGTTACATCCCTAATATATATATATATATATATATATATATATATATATATATATATATATATATATATATATATATATATAGTCCATGTAATCATTCACTGATGAACTTCAGCTGCATGTGTGTGTGGATGACTGTCAGCTGTGGCAGGAGTGATTGGAGCAATGACTTCTGGGAGTTGTAGTTCATATCAGTGGCAGTAGTGTAGATCTGCCCAGACTAGATCGCTGGTGATCTCGACCAATGAATTACCCCCAAAACTGAAAACATCCATATGCACATACAATTATTTTTTTCTTCGGCTTAGTCTCTATTTCAGAGGTCACCACAGTGAAATGAACCGCCAACTATTCCAGCATATGTTTTATGCAGCGGATGCCCTTCCAGCTGCCATCCTGCACTGGAAAACACCCATACACACTCGCATATACGCTACTGCCAATTTAGTTCATTCAATTCACCTATAGCACATGTGTTTGGACTGTGGGAGAAACCGGAGCACCCGGAGGAAACCCACACCTACACGGGGAGAACATGCAAACTCCATACAGAAATGACAACCGACTACGCTGAGGATCGATTCAGCGACCTTCTTGCTGTAAGGCGACAGTGCAAACCACTGAGCCATCGTGCGGCCCTAGATTTTATTTTTGCAACCTAAAACTAATGTTGGCAGAATATTGTGGATGTAAGATTTGTTAGTAGTGGCGAGACAAACCTTTGTTTGTTTTAGCTAGCGTCAACATTAGCGCTGCCATCTGCTAGTGCTGTGAGTCTGCCTGAGGACACACTCTCTCACAATGCTTGTCAAACATAAAAAACCTCCGAAACAGAAGTAAAAATGATGTTTTAACACTACATTAAACCTTCAGCAGCACAGATGGCAAAAACAAAGCAGGCAGCTGGACGAGCCAGCAGAAAATCACAAGTATGCTGAACTCTTAATTCAAAATAAAAGCCCAAAGAAAAGATTAAACGTAGTGTATATTTAATTCAGTAAAAATTATTAAGTCAATTAAATATACAAAATAATTAATTATTATTAATAAATAAATGCAATGCAATAAAGTACTTTTAAAAGAAAATACAAATGAAATAAAACATCTAAAAATTACCGTGAAATAAAAATACTGCTCTGAAGAGATTATTATTACACTATCACTTCACTTTCTTTTCTGTATTTTAAAACATCATCAATATATACTCAAGAAGGCTGTGGTGTTGACATGATGCTCAATTAGTACTGATGGGCCCAAAGTGTGGCAAGAAAAATTCCCCCACAGTATTACACCAGCACCACCAGACTGAACTGTGGATACAAGGCAGGATGGATCCATGCTTTCATGTTGTTGATGCCAAATTCTGACCCGACCATCCGAATTTGGCAGCAGAAATGGAGACTCATCAGAGCAGGCAACGTTTCTCCAATCTTCTATTGTCCAGTTTTGGTGAGTCTGTGTGAATTGTAGCCTCAGTTTCCTGTTCTTAGCTGACAGGAGCGGCACCCGGTGTGGTCTTCTGCTGCTGTAGCCCATCTGCCTTAAGGTTGGACGTGTTGTGTGTTCAGAGATGCTCTTCTGCAGACCTCTGTTGTAGCGAGTGCTTATTTGAGTTACTGTTGCCTTTCTATCAGCTGGAACCAGTCTGGCCATTCTCCTCTGCCCTCTGGCATCAACAAGGCATTTGCGCCCACAGAACTGCCGCTCATTGGATATTTTCTCTTTTGTCAGGTCATTCTCTGTAAACCCTAGAGATTGTTGTGTGTGAAAAATCACAGTAGATCAGCAGTTTCTGAAATACTCAGACCAGCCCGCCTGGCACCAACAACCATGCCACGTTCAAAGTCACTTAAATCCCCTTTCTTCCTCTTTCTGTTGCTCGGTTTGAACTGCAGCAGATCGTCTTGATCATGTCTACATGCCTAAATGTGCTGAGTTGCTGCCATGTGATTGGCTGATTAGAAATTTGTGTTAACGAGCAGTTGAACGAGTATATATAAATATATATATATATATAAATATATATATATATATATATATATATATATATATATATATATATATATATATATATATATATATATATATACAACAGTTCTGTCTGGCTTTCAAATCTGATTGGCTGATAGCCATGTGTGCGATATTCTGCAATATCAGAACTCCTACAGCCTCTTTACCCTTTGTGTATTACTCCGCCCACATACAGCCAGCAAAAAGCAGACACTACAGTTCTAAAGTTTAAAAGATGCACGCTCAGCGGTTTAACTGTCAGCTTATGATTTGACTCTCCATGTTTGATTTTGTTTTTATATACACAATTATACCGTCAAACTGTTGTATAAACGCAATATCACACTCGTAGCAGTGCGATATGGCTGTATATCAGCACTGGTGGGGGCACTAAGGCCAACGCACACCTCCCACCAGTGCCGATATACAGCCATATCGCATATACATATATATATATAAAGGCACCACCTTTGTTATTTAGATTAATAAAAAGGCAAGAGATTTATGATTATTTTCATTATTGTAAGTTAAATTTGATATATTTACTATAAATGCATTTTAGATTTCTTGATTTTATTTTGGTGTTTACATATTAATAGGATGCACTGTATGTTAATTATTTTACTTATTATAATTTACGGATATTTGAATTAATGGGTGACGTGGGGGTGCAGTAGGTAGAGCTGTCACCTCACAGAAAGAAGGTCGCTGGTTCGAACATCAGATGGGTCAATTGGCAATTGTGTGTGGAGTTTGGTTGTTCTCTCCGTGTTCGCATGGGTTTCCTCCGGGTGCTCCGGTTTTCTCCCACAAGTCTAAAGACATGAGGTGCAGATGAATTGGGTAAGCTAAAATTGTCCCTAGTGTATGTGTGTGAATGAGAGTGTATGGATGTTTCCCAGTACTTGGTTGCACCTGGAAGGGCATCCTATGTGCAAAACATATGCTGGATAAGTTGGCGGTTCATTCCGCTGTGGCGACCCCAGATTAATGAAGCGACTTAGTCGAAAAAGAAAATGAATGAATGAAAGAATGATAATTTAATGTTCTTTATTTGATGTAGTCGGTTATTTTTTTTAGTTTTGTTATGTTTTCATTTCATTCATATTCCTTCGGCTGATCTCCCTTATTTATCAGGGGACGCGACAGCAGAATGAACCACCAACTATTCCAGCATATGTTTTATGCAGCGTATGCTTCAGCTGTAACCCAGCACTGGGAAACACCCATACACATTCATACTACGGCCAGTTTATTTCATCAATTCCCCTTTAGCGTAGGTGTTTGGACTGTGGGGGAAACCGGAGCACCCAGAGCAAACCCATGTCAACACGAGGAGAACATACAAACTCCACACAGAAATGTCAATTGGCTCAGTCGGGACTCAAACCAGCGACCTTCTTGCTGTGAGGCGACGGTGCTAATTTTTTAAATTATTGTGAAACACAGAACAATAATATTTATCTCTCTCTCTCTCCATCAGGTGTGTTGTTCTCAGAGGTCCGCCGTGCGTGTGGCGTGATGGTATTGGTCAATCCTCAGAGTGGGCGTGGCCAGGCCATGGCTCAATACAATGGGCACGTTCAGCGGATGCTCACAGAGGCGGATATCCCACACACACTCGTCATCACCGGTGAGATAAACAACACTTCAGAGGAATGTTATTTTGAAGTGCTATTTTGTAGTGGTTGAACTAGGTATTCTAGGTCAGGGGTTTTCAAAGTGTGAGGCGCGCCTCCCCTGGGGGGCGCCAGAGCATGTCAGGGGAGGCGCGGGAAAAAATATAATATAATAAAAATATAATTGTTAAGTTTAATTATTATATGTATTTTTTATTATATTTAAACGTTTTAATTAAACAAAGCAAAAAAATAATACGTCAAATATAAGAAAACATTTTTTACCCAGAAGGCATAGCTGTGAATTTGCTTCTGTTTGGCAAGCCCGCCAATACAGGTCTATGCCTGCTAATACAATGGTTCGGTTTCTGAGACCCCCCCCCCCCCCCCCCCCCCCCCCGATTCAAAGCTGTAATGAAGTTCACGGCCCTTTGGCCGCCGGGAAGAAGGAGGCGGAGAACCGATGCAGTTTTTAAATGATTTATTAATAACAGTGACAAGCGGACTGAAAGCAAAAGTAAAATATGTCCGGGCCCGGTCCTCTCTCAGCTTCCTCTGCCCTCGTTCCTCCTTTTATGATCCAGAGCTCCTTCCGTGGGATCCGAGGCAGGTGCGCACCGCAGGTGTATCCACTAACGCGGTGGCCTCACTCCGTTCCCACGGCTCTCGGCCACGCCCCCTCGCCACAAAAGCCTTTAAGTTCAGGGCTTAAACCCAAAAGACGCAGATATGATGATCAGTATTTGAGTTTAGGATTTACGTGGACAGGACCAGTGTGTGTGTGTGTGTGTGTGTGCGTGTTTGGGAGGAGGGGGGCGCCAATGAAAAAGTTGTGTGAAAAGGGAGGCCCACTGTCTTAGACTTTGAAAAACCCTGTTCTAGGTAGTCCAAAATATTGGAGAGGGTTTTTCCACATGTTGGTCATAAACGCAGGTTGCCAAATTGACGACACAATCACGAGTGAGCATAACCTGCATTTTTAAGATTTCGGTTTTGTTTCTGTCAGCTTTGTGTTTTTGACTGTTTGGTGCTATCTTATGTCTGAATAATGCGCAGGTTAGTGTATACTCCATCAGCTGTTTCCGTTTCTGTCAGCTTTGTGTTTTTGACTGTTTGGTGCCATCTTGTGTCTGAACAATATGCAGGTTAGTGTATACTCCATCAGCTGTTGTAGTTTCTCTCAGCTTTGTGTTTTAGACTGAATGGCGCCATCTTGTGTCTGAATAATACACAGGTTAGTGTATACTCCATCAGCTGTTGTAGTTTCTCTCAGCTTTGTGTTTTAGACTGAATGGCGCCATCTTGTGTCTGAATAATGCGCAGGTTAGTGTATACTCCATCAGCTGTATTCGGTTCTGTCAGCTTTGTGTTTTTGACTGTTTGGTACCATCTTATGTCTGAATAATGCGCAGGTTAGTGTATACTCCATCAGCTGTTTTAGTTTCTGTCAGCTTTGTGTTTTAGACTGTTTGGCGCCATCTTGTGTCTGAATAATGCACAGGTTAGTGTATACTCCATCAGCTGTTGTAGTTTCTCTCAGTGTTGCATCTTTTGACTGTGTGTCTCCATCTTGTGTCTGAACAATGCGCAGGTTAGTGTATACTCCATCAGCTGTTTTCGTTTCTGTCAGCTTTACATTTTTGACTGTTTGGCGCTATCTTATGTCTGAATAATGCGCAGGTTAGTGTATACTCCATCAGCTGTTTTAGTTTCTGTCAGCTTTGTGTTTTTGACTGTTTGGTGCCATCTTGTGTCTGAACAATGTGCACGTTAGTGTATACTCCATCAGCTGTTGTAGTTTCTCTCAGCTTTGTGTTTTAGACTGAATGGCGCCATCTTGTGTCTGAATAATGTGCAGGTTAGTGTATACTCCATCAGCAGTTTTCATTTCTGTCAGCTTTGTGTTTAACTGTTTGGTGCCATCTTGTTGTCTGAATAATGCGCAGGTTAGTGTATACTCCATCAGCTGTTTTCGGTTCTGTCAGCTTTGTGTTTTTGACTGTTTGGTACCATCTTATGTCTGAATAATGCACAGGTTATTGTATACTCCATCAGCTGTTTTAGTTTCTGTCAGCTTTGTGTTTTTGACTGTTTGGCGCCATCTTGTGTCTGAATAATGTGCAGGTTAGTGTATACTCCATCAGCTGTTTTCATTTCTGTCAGCTTTGTATTTTAGACTGTTTGGCGCCATCTTGTGTCTGAATAATGCGCAGGTTAGTGTATACTCCATCAGCTGTTGTAGTTTCTCTCAGTGTTGCATCTTTTGACTGTTTGTCTCCATCTTGTGTCTGAACAATGCGCAGGTTAGTGTATACTCCATCAGCTGTTTTTATTTCTGTCAGCTTTGTGTTTTTTGACTGTTTGGCGCCATCTTGTGTCTGAATAATGCGCAGGTTAGTGTATACTTCAGCTGTTTTCATTTCTGTCAGCTTTGTGTTTTAGACTGTTTGGCGCCATCTTATGTCTGAATAATGCGCAGGTTAGTGTATACTCCATCAGCTGTTGTAGTTTCTCTCAGTGTTGCATCTTTTGACTGTTTGTCTCCATCTTGTGTCTGAACAATGCGCAGGTTAGTGTATACTCCATCAGCTGTTTTTATTTCTGTCAGCTTTGTGTTTTTTGACTGTTTGGTACCATCTTATGTCTGAATAATGAGCTGTTTTAGTTTCTGTCAGCTTTGCTTTTGATTAACGAAATATACGATTACGACCCAGAACAATGTTTTGAATCTAATTGTTATGTTTTGAAACAAGTGGCTATAAGCAGGATAAAGTACATCCAGGATGGTTGTTATTAACAACATGTCCAGTACTGTAAAGTGTTACCGAAATATATTTACCGCAACACTCACAATGCCACATAGCGCATTTTTTCTAAGCATCATTCAGCACTAGTTCATAGACAAACAGATCCGCTTTAGAGTCAGATGATGAACTCAGAATCACCTCAGACAGACAGACAGTATCTGAGTGATGTATGACTGCAGGATGCTGAATGATGGATCTATTTATACACACATCAGTCAATCTGCAGCGTGTTTGTGCAGATATAGACGTGTGTTTGAGCATCAGCAGTGCAGAAATCTCAGTGATATGCAGTTGAATGATAGAAATATACATTTCATTTTAATTATTTGTCAATTTGTATACATTAACACATTTTAAAACAATAGTAATAATAATAACTCGTTTCATTAGTTTTTGCCATGATGATAGTGCATAATGTTTTACTAGTTACTAAGAAAAATACTAGTATTGAGCTTACAGTGACATTTCAAGATTTAACTAGGTTAATTAGGCGAGTCATTGGACAACAGTGGTTTGTTCTGCTGCCAATTAAAATAATATTGACCGTTAAATATGTATACATTTTTATTCCAGTCAAAATGAAAAGAATTAAGGCTATCTCCAAAATGAACATTTCAATAGGAAGTGCTGTAAAAAATTCAGCTTAGTCCGTTTATTAATCAGGGGTCTCCACAGTGGAATGAACCGCCATCTTATCCAGCATATGTTTTACACAGCGAATGTCCTTCCAGGTGCAACCCATCACCGGGAAACATTTAGGAAATATTTGAAATAGAATTTAAGTTTCACAGAAGTAACAGCTCTATTATTAAGGAGTAAAGATGATTATTGAGATTGTTGAGATGAACGTAAACCAGCTGAAACATTCAAACACTGTTAATGTCACTGTCTTGTGAATGAAGCAGATATTTGATATGTGCACGTGTGTGTGTGTGTGTGAGAAGGAGAGAGAGAGAGAGAGAGAGAGAGAGAGAGAGAGAGATCAATAATAGTCCTGGTTGTCTCCATACACACTGAATTTGATGAGTGTGTGTGTGTGTGTGCGTGTGTGTGTGTGTGTCTGCGTGTGTGTGTGTGGTTTCAACTTCAAGCATTTCTGCTGAATCAGTCACTATGAATCTTCACTCCTGCCTCAAACACAGACACACACACAAACAAACACACACACACACACACACACACACACACACACACACACACACACACACACACACACACACACACACACAAACAAACACAGACACACACACACACACACACACACACACACACACAAATTCAGAGAATTCTTTGATATGATAATTGAGATTAGGTTATTATGGTTCACTAAAACCATAAAAATGTAAATAAATAATATTAAAAATAGTTCTGAAAAAAAAAAATCTAAACTAAGATTCAAAAGCATATTTTTTCCATTTATTTTACCTTTAACTAGAACTTCTAAATAAAAGGAATTAAAATTAAAGGGCAAAACAAAACAAATAAAACTTAAACTAAAATATTGTATCTATAAATGTGACAACTTCAGTATTGTTTAATAAAAATGGGCACAATGCAAAATAATAATTTTCTGTTATAAGTTGACCACAGTTTTTTTTAAATACACCCCCTAATTCAAACCATTGATAAAACATTTTGGGCTCTATTTTTACAAGTGCAAAGTCTAAAACGCATGACGCAAAAGCATTAAGGGCGTGTCTGAATCCACTTTTGCTATTGTAGGGATGGAAAAATAGGGTTTACGCCCCGGCGCATGGTCTAACAGGGTTGTGCTTATTCTCTTAATGAGTTATAGGTGTGTTTTGAGCATTGGTGCATTAAACCAATCAGAGTCTCCTGTCACATTCCGTTTAGGAGTCAGTTGCTTCTTGCCATGGTGCATTTGCTATTTACAATAGCGACTTTGGAAGTGGAAAAACTGAAGCTTCACTAGCGAGAAAACAGTTCAACAGAGCATCTGCAGTGCAAGGATAAAGAACGAGCCTCCTCCATTCAGCCTCTTCTACTCTTTACTCCTTTACTTTAGAGTAAGGAACCGGTGTTGTACACACCCCATTTGTTTCAAACTATTTCTAAATTCAGTTTTAATCTCCAGCAAATGACTAAATGAACAATAATAACAAAGTGTGTTCAAAAACTGAGTTATATCCAAACCCACGTCCAGATCTTATGCCTCATATGGTGATGCAGATGTCTCTAAAATCCCACAGGTAGACAAATCTAAACTCGTTTAATTAAAACAAATATAAATATGCGTATAGTAAATAATACTGATAATAATAATAACATTATACAAATGCAAACTGTCATGAATAAACTGAAAAAGCCCCCCGAGGTGCAGAAGGCATGGAGGCAGTGTTTTTTTATATATTTATGTAGTAAATAATACATTTTGTAATATTTTAATCCTTTATTTGTTTTCATCAGTAAAGATATTTGTGTATTGCTGTACATCCTGTGTGTATTAAGCAATGTGGAAGTGTCTGGACTTGCATAGGCGCTTAACTAGCACACTCTGCGCTGGACTTTAGAGCAGCTTTTAGATAGTCAATAGTGTGGTCAATTTCAGTTCCTCTAAATAGCATCACGCCAACAATGCGCCTTAACACACCTCCTCTCTAGACCAGCACAACCATGAGTCCACAAAGTAGCACAAATGGATTTGCTGTTAAAACAACGTGGCGCAAAACATGAAAATTAGGGTTGCGCTATTGCGCCGGGTGCATGATTGGGTCCATAATATCTCAATGATGCTAAAGTATGTCTGCATTGAGATGAATGTGAGTGATCCAGAGCTCTCTCTCTTTCTGCAGGTGTATCGGAGTTTCTCTTGTAATCCAATAGTCATGTGTAATGGACTAGAGAAAATAATGAAGCGCATTTGCTATCCGAGGAGGACGTCAATGCATTCTTGATCAGGGCTTTTTTTTCAGCTAGTTGGGGAAAACTTGGGGGAAAGAGTTGAAAATTATATGTGAATTTAAGATCACTAAATGTAGTATTAAATAATCTATGCTATCATTGCTCCATATTTTAAAGGTTTGGTCAGTTGCACATGGTGAAAAACAAGTGGTTGTTGAGTATACGACTGAGAGGTGAATGTGAATTTAAATGAAAATGCTTTTGAAATGGTTGAATACAGTGCGTTTTTTAATTATTAAGTGATTTAATTAACCCTTTTGTGTGCTGTTGGAGATGTTTACATCCACTCTGGGCTGATTTCGAGTCTTAATTTGGCCACAGCTTTCTCTGTGTTTCAGCAAATGGACTGATTATTAGTAACAGATCTTATTTTGACACATATTTTGGGAAAATGCTTATTTAACAATACACTCTGGGCAAATTTACTACCTTTCCATTAAATTCGTGGCTCTTTTTGCACCAATTTAAAAACAAAAGTGTGTAAAATAACACATTTCATCTCTTCCCAACAGGGAAAACCAGCAACAATCAAGAATGCATGAGTATATGCTGTAATGGCTTTGCAATCAACAAATGACATTACAATGGAGGTCAATGGGGCAAAAATAGCCCCAAACATAATGAAAGTGTGGTCAATACAAACAGTACACAAGGGTTAAGTGATTTACTGATTGAGTTTTGTGTTTATATTGAAGCGTGTGTATATAAGGATGGTGTTTTGTGTTAGTAATAAAGTGTGTTTACTGATGGTTTTGTATTTAGAACGTCAGAATCACGCCCGAGATCTGGTGAGGAGCACAGACCTGTCGCAGTGGGACGCCCTGATCATCCTGTCTGGAGACGGGCTACTCTTTGAGGTGTGTGTTTGTGACATATGACGACACAATCTTGTATAATGCTATGAGTATGATGCAGGTATTATAAGGAGAAGGTGACTTACGGGGACATTGCATAAGTGCATTTTTCAAAAGACTTAAAAATCATGCAGAATTATTTTGTTAATTAAGTATTTAGTTTTCTTAAAGTGTAAGTGAAAATGAGCACAGTTTTCTGTTGGGGTTGGGTTTAGGTCGAAAGACAATACAGTTTGTACAGTAAACAAACAATAGAAACCTATGGAGTGTCCCCACAATTCACAAAAACAAACCTGTGTTTGTATGCGTGTGCTGTAGGTGGTGAACGGGCTGATGGAGAGGCCAGATTGGGAGAAGGCCATTCAGACTCCCCTGGGTATTCTCCCGGGAGGTTCTGGAAACGCTCTGGCTGCTTCCGTCCATCATTACACACGGTGAGCAGACACACACACTGAGTAGTCATACCGGCTGACAGATGCCCAGTATACCAGCTGACTGATGAACACACACACACACACACACACACAAACACACACACACACACAAACACACACAAACACACACACAAACACACACACAAACACACACAAACACACACACACACAAACACAAACACAAACACACGAACAAACACACACACACAGAGGTTTGTTTCACTATCTTACCGAGGACATTATATAAACTTCTATTTTTTTCTATCAGGTTAATGATACTGTCTATGGCCTAGCCCTAGCCCTAACCCGACCCCTAAACCAACACATCATTAGATACAAATAAAAACATCTGGTTGTTTTATAAGCACATTTAAATAGTGAGGAGCAGTGAAATGTCCACTAATAGGTCAGTTTGATATCTCACTACATAAGTGACGACAACTGAGCCCTCACAAGTATAGCTAAACCTGTATACACACACAGATTTGTTTCAGTATTTTAGTGAGGACATAATATACTTCCTTGTTTTTCTATGAGGTTAATGACAGTGTCTGTGGCCTACCCCTAGCCCTAACCCAACCCCTAAATCAACCCTCACTGAAACTAGTACATTAAATACTATTAAATGCAATTGAGACCTTACTAATATAGCTAAACTAGTACACAAACACACAGAGACACCACATATTCAGCTGAGAAACACACACATGCACTATATACATATAGGCTGGTCTTATTTCCGTATCATTAAAGGCCATGTAAAATAATTTCTGAGAATTGTATATAAGGCTGGGCAAAGATTAATCGCATCCAAAATAAAACTCTGCATTGACATGATATATGTGAGCGTATTATTTAACTAAATTAAGACTTGATGACACAATCGAGCCACTGAGTATAGCTCCTCCCCATAATAGAGCTCAATAGCTGGAGGGAGGATCCATTCAGGTTGTAGCAACCTTTGGAGGGTGGCAGCAGGGTTGCCAAGTGCATGATTTCCACCCCTGCAGATATTGCATCAATTATATTTATATGGTTGTTGAAATATTTTAGTGGCGCAGTGGGTAGCACGTTCGCCTCACAGCAAGAAGGTCGCTGGTTCGATCCTCAGCTCAGTTGGCGTTTCTGTGTGAAGTTTGCATGTTCTCCCTGCGTTCGCGTGGGTTTCCTCTGGGTACTCCGGTTTCCCCCAAGACATACGGTACAGGTGAATTGGGTAGGCTAAATTGTCCATAGTGTATGAGTATGAGTGTGTATGATTGGATGTTTCCCAGAGATGGGTTGCGGCTGGAAGGGCATCCGCTGTGTAAAAACTCGCTGGATAAGTTGGCGGTTCATTCCGCTGTGGCGACCCCAGATTAATAAAGGGACTAAGCCGACAAGAAAATGAATGAATAAATGAAATATTTCACTCTACTAAATGTACATGCTACCAAAGATAAAAAACATGCTAGGGTGGTGAAACGGAGTATATATATATATATATATATATATATATATATATATATATATTAGTTGTGGGCCGTTATCTGCTTTAACGCGAGACTCTTATCGCGCGATAAAAAATATGGGAGCTGGGTCTATTTTACGCAAACTATGATGACTTTCACCTTAATATTGTAACGAACTGAAGAAGCCAGGAAGCATTTAACAGTTCAACTTGTCTTTTTAATCAACTTTTGCACGCTCAGACAAACTAGCGCGACTAAACTGAAAATTAATACATAAAATACATAAAAACTGCAGATTTCAATTGCAACTTTCCTCAGCAGCTTAAATGACTCAACAGGTCTTTTTAAAGGTTAAAAATATTTAACTGAAATGTGAGAAAATACAACGCTACCGTCGGTTTGTTTACTAAATGTAGGCCTAATGGTTTAGGTTTTGGACTGAAATGAGCTAAAGAAGCTTTTAAAACGCTTTGTGGGGATTACTTTTGCCATTTAAGTAAATAAAGCAAACATTTACTTGAGTAGAGAACGCTTGAATGTGTTTTAATGATCGTGTGGTTGCTCACTTAGGATTTGGGTGTGTTCAGAAACAGATGTAGGCTAGCATACTCCAATAGCCTACTCTACTGCACTATGCACACTTAAAAATCCTATTTATGATATATAAATATCAGATGAAACACTTAAAACTTTAAATAAAGATCCGAAATGCTGCTTGGGCAACCAACTGCACTAAAAGAAGCATATGAAATGACTAAAACTGAATCTTTAATATAATATTTATATAATTATTATTGTTTACGGTTTAGGACTTCAGAACCAGAGGTCTTGAAGAACATAGACTATTATGCAGACACCAAAAATGTAATGATATTAAATGATAAGCTAAGTGCATTTGATCATACATACAGTTCAACTTGTCTTTTTAATCAACTTTTGCACGCTCAGACAAACTAATCCTTGTGTTCACTCCCAAACCCACAGTGTTCACTCACAGAATAACATACCCGTCTCATCCAATCAGAAAACCCCTCCCTCCCTTTCGAGTGCACAGACACGCTTTTCCCCCAAAATCTAGCCCCTTACAACCCCACATTGCAAACACAGATACAGCCCAAAATAGAACACAGGAACTGTATTAAACCTTTTCAAACATGCTACACTATATTAGCGCAGATGTATACCTGACCGGTGAGCCGTCTGTCAAAAAAGTGAGAATCTACACTATGTCCTACCCTCTCTTCATGTGTTAGTTGCGATTACATCAAACATCTAATAAACACCCTGCTGAAAAATCCAGATTAAACCAGCCCAGGCTGGTTAGCTGATCAACCAGGCTAGTTTTAGAGGGGTTTTGGCCACTTCCAGCCTGGTTTCCAGCCATTTCCAGTCTTAGCTGGTCAGGCTGGGAGATGACCAGCTAAAACCAGCTTGACCAGCCTAGCCAAGCTGGGAGTCCAGCCAAAACCAGCTATATCCAGCTTAAACCAGGCTAATCAAGCTGGTTTTAGCTGGATTTGGCTGGTTATTTAAAAACATTTAACTAAAATGTGAGAAAATACAACACTTCCTACCGTCGTACATTTTTGTTTACTAAATGTAGGCCTAATATGGTTTTGACCAGCTAAGACCAGGCTGGAAATGGCTGGAAACCAGCCTGGAAATGGCCAAAACTCCTCTAAAACCAGGCTGGTCGACCAGCTAAAACCAGCCAACCAGCCTAGGTTGGTTTAAGCTGGATTTTTCAGCAGGGCATACACATTTCAAAGCTTTTCAAGGGACCTTTAAGGTTGGATTTTTTACAATAGCCAAATAATAATGTGAGCTTTCAAGTAAATAATGCATACAGTGATGTAAAATGTGTATTTTACAAAAGGCTGTCGACATATGTTCAGTTCAGATGTAGATATGTGGTCTAGTTTTGTTGAGAAAACCTGGCAACCCTGGGCGGCAGCTTTGAAGCGTGGGCGTGGTTTCATCGAAAACGGACACGCCCCCAGCAATTCAGAGCAGATACGGCTTGATTTTTCAAGATTTTGATCTAGAATTATAATCTAAAGATGATCAGACTGGATAGAAAAACACATCTATCTTAAAAAGGAGACTGGACTGAGTGCAGTGCTGAAGCTAGTTTATTAATCTCCATAAAGTAAAGTGCTGATGTTCAGCAGTTCACTGTGAAGTCAATGATGTTTGCAGTCATTAACCGGAGTCATTATTCAGTCATTAGCGTGTGTTCATGAGCTCAATCTCTGCGGATTTAAACTCAGCATTTCTTTGAACTCCACCAAAGAAGTTCACTTCTGCTGAGACACGGAAAACAAAAGAAAGACTTAATGAATCACTGCTGACTTACATCCGATCAGAGCCGCGGTATCAAGCTGGATTCAGGAGAACTGAGGGTGTGATTTCGGGTTAAACATCGTCTATAGCCTCATTACAGAGTCAAGAAGATGAAGCAGAGCGAAGATTCACTCGAGAGATGATTAAACACCGGCAAACTGACTGCATTTCAGCTCATATTACTCAATGTTTGGCAGTTGTAGTTTTCTAAATGACGCGCGGGCGCCACCTGCAGGCGAATAACGACACTGCAGGAAACAGTAGGATCAGTGAGAAGCCCCTGTCTGCAGCCCGCAGATCTGGGCGGGGATGAATGTGGGGCGGGGCTGCACATTCAGCCACGCCCACCTGTAATTTCATTGGTTAGTGGAAACGCAATAGCGTGAATGCCCACTACGTGGTGTCAGTAAACAGGAAATGCATGTACAATTTCTGAAATATTGTTTTTATTGTTAATGAACACAAAATTGCACAAAAGTGGGCATTCTTGATGAGTGTTTTATATGTTAACAGTTATGTGAATTTCATAATGGTATTTTTCCTGCTAAAAAAATATTACAAAAGACTCAAAAGACTCTTTTCACAATGGTGTCACTTCAGAAACGCAGTGATTTTAGTTCTGATATTTTAATGGTTTATTATTTTGCTTCAAAATGCAAATGCATATTGCATATTTACAGCAAATAAAGATGGAGTCTGAAAAAATAAAAACCGACAGTGCTTTTAGTTCAGTTAAATTTTTTCCCTTTGAATGGGAGAGTTCTCTGGAAAATTTACAATTGAAAATATTACAATTATACTATTAAAAATATTGGGCATGTGTCCAATTGTTTCTCTTTCAATACTGCACTGCTTTGAGTTTTATTAAGAGCAGGGATAAGCTATTATTTATTAAGGGAAGTATATGTTTGTAACCTTTTTACTTATTAAATCAGATTATTTCATCATATAATGGATTTATTTTTACTTTGACGCTGCTATGAATATACATGTATATGATCTGTTATATGTAAATGTTCCAGCATGAGTAAAATTTTTTATTAATTTTTTTCATATTACATGGTGTGTCATCTATGGATGCAATCAATTTCATTATTTATTATTTACTAATCCATTAAAGTTTTGTTCAGTTTCTCCATTTGAATGAAGACAGTGCTCTGCTGCCACCTACTGGGTGGTTTTAATATCTGTTCTACAATTTAATTAATAAGTTACAAATAATTTCATAATCTAATATTACTGAATTAAAATGCTGTCTTCTTGGTTTTATTTTTGTATTATTTGTAAATACAGGGTAAATACTTTAATACCACTTTCTAACAACCCTTCTGGATCCATTTCTGCACTGTAGATCTTTAAAAATATTTTTATAATGATTTTGTTTGGTTATTAAGAGTCACGTACAACATCGTTATTCTATTTCATTTAATTAGAATATTAAATACACTTAATATTATATTAATAGTGTGGCACAAACGGCCAGTTTTATTTATTACTTATCTATCAGGACACAAATTAATGAAAATAAATTTGACATTAATAAGTGCAGCACTCGTGTAAACTTCTGATTTTTTTATTTGACAAATCCTGATAAAAACACCAACACAAAGCAATACAGTCAGTTGAAAGTCCCTCTTTCTCGGTTCAAGTAAAAATCTGGCAGATCTGTGTTTTTTAGATGTCAGATGTCTCACCTACAGAACATCTGTGTATGCACATGCACACGTACAAAAGGAAGACTGACAATTTATAGAAAATATTAATAATAATATAAGATACAGCAGTTTGTGATTATTATCTTTAATAAACATAAAAACAATTATGTATTTTTTACAGGGAAATTCCACTACAGCATTAAAGTAACAATCTGCAGTAAAAAGTGCTTGGCATATTCTGTACTCTTTAACATGTGTACACAGACACACAGACACACACACACACACATACACACACACACACACACACACACACACACACACACACACACACACACACACACACACACACACACACACACAGCCTGCTTCTTGAATTTTGGATTACTGACAATGGCTCGGCGAGGCAGTGGCGCAGTAGGTAGTGCTGTCACCTCACAGCAAGAACGTTGCTGGGTCGCTGGTTCGAACCAGTTGGCGTTTCTGTGTGGAGTTTGCATGTTCTCCCTGCCTTCGCGTGGGTTTTCTCCAGGTGCTCCGGTTTCCCCCACAGTCCAAAGACATGCGGTACAGGTGAATTGGGTTGGCTAAATTGTCTTTAGTGTATGAGTGTGTGTGTGAATGTGTGTGTGGATGTTTCCCAGAGATGGGTTGCAGCTGGAAGGGCGTCCGCTGCCTAAAAACCTGCTGGATAAGTTGGCGGTCCATTCCGCTGTTGTGACTCCGGATTATTAAAGGGACAAAACCGACAAGAAAATGAATAAACGACATGGGCTCAGAAGGTCCTGGATGTCAGTGAGAGTTGCAGAAATGTCCCATCACCATCCTGTGTGACAACTCTCAGTAGGATCCACTGCAGGATCTCAGGCGGCATCTGTACAAAATAACCAACAATCATCAACATGTCGCTTAACATACAGTATATTAAAGTTAAACTCAAAGAATTAAATATGTTTGTACCAGGCATGCCCCCTCCACATTCCCCTTTGCATAAGTTTCATGCATGGGTTATAAAGTAAACAAAAACTTTGTTATAAAGGGTTATAAAGTAAACAGTTATAAAGTAAACAGTTATAACAGTTATAAAGTAAAGTAAAGTTATAAAGTAAAGTTATAAAGTTATAAAGTTATAAAGTAAAGTAAACATGGGTTATAAAGTAAACAGTCTTTCAAGAAACGACTAAAAACTCAACTATTTAGTCTCCACTTCACTTCCTAATCTGCAATTGCCTATTTGAATATCACACTAACTGTACAAAAAAAAAAAAAATTACTAACACTTCCCTTCTTAGACTTTACAGACCTGAAACTTGCCTTTAGTACTTATTCATTGTTGCTCTTAGTGGTGTAAATTGCTTCCTTGTCCTCATTTGTAAGTCGCTTTGGATAAAAGCGTCTGCTAAATGACTAAATGTAAATGTAAATGTAAAAAAAAGAGAACATGAAGTGTAAATAAAAATAAAAATTATTAAATGCACAAATCTATTAAAACAAAAAGAGAGAAAGAACTGAGGTAAAATAAAATAAAACAGAGAATATGCTCCTAAGGAATCATAGTGATGACTATATATATCAATGCCAATGATCTGCAAACAGAATGTAGTATAGATCAGTAAGTTAAGAATCAAGTTTTATATTGTACATATATCATTAACATTACCATAAATTAGAGAACATGCCACAAAGAAAAATATATTTTGTTATCTTTGATATTAATAAACTTCATGTGATGGACTGTTTTGCTCAAAACTCTTTAAAGTTTACATTATTCTTCTAAGTGAATAAAACCACCAACTGTACGATCAACCTGGAAAACGCCAACCCTAACACAGAAAACATTTTTTTTAAGGCTTTAAAACTTCATATCTCCTTAAAGGCCTTTAATTAAATAAATGACACATAATACGTGAGGTGTACTGCACTATAATTTGACCATTTACATGACAGAAGATGTGTACTTACCATGCAGAGATGAAAACCGGAATCGAAAGCATACATTACATCAACGTCTGTTTCCGTGAACCAATGAAAGACTTGTAGGCGGAGTGACATGTTTAGTCCTGTTTAGTTTAGGGCTGCACATTCAGCTCCGCCCCGTATTCAGCCCCGCCCCGATCTGCGGGCTGCAGACGGGTGTACTTGGGATCAGTTCACAGCGCGACTAAACTGAAAACATTTATTAATACATTAAAAACTGCAGATTTTAACTGCAACTTTCCTCAGCAGTTAAAATGACTCAACAGGTCTTTTTAAAGGTTAAAAATATTTAACTGAAATGTGAAAAAATACAACGCTACCGTCGGTTTGTTTACTAAATGTAGGCCTAATGGTTTAGGTTTTGGACTGAAATGAGTTAAAGAAGCTTTTAAAACGCTTTGTGGGGATTAATTTTGCCATTTAAGTAAATAAAGCAAACATTTACTTGAGTAGAGAACGCTTGAATGTGTTTTAATGATCGTGTGGTTGCTCATTTAGGATTTGGGTGTGTTCAGAAACAGATGTAGGCTAGCATACTCCAATAGCCTACTCTACTGCACTATGCACACTTAAAAATCCTATTTATGATATATAAATATCAGATGAAACACTTAAAACTTTAAATAAAGATCCGAAATGCTGGTTGGGCAACCAACTGCACTAAAAGAAGCGTATGAAATGACTAAAACTGAAGCTTTAATATAATATTTATATAATTATTATTGTTTACGGTTTAGGACTTCAGAACCAGAGGTCTTGAAGAACATAGACTATTATGCAGACACCAAAAATGTAATGATATTAAATGATAAGCTAAGTGCATTTGATCATACATTGGTTAAACTTTGAGTTGAACGGTTGCAAGATGTTTGAAAAAGCTAAATTTAATGCATGTTTTGCTTCTGTTTTTGTTGTTTTGTTGAGAGTTCGTTTGACTAGCAGTTATACGTTGCTCTCTTACGAATTTTTTTGCGCACTCAATTATAGATTGCGCTCTTACGAATTTTCTCAGGCATTCAGTTATGCACTGCTCTCTTACGAATTTTCTTGTGCATTTAATTATACATTGCTCTCTTACAAATTTACTTAGGCATTCAATTATTCGTTGCTCTTTAACAAATTTTCTCGTGCAATTAATTATACGTTCCGCTCTTACGAATTTTCTCAGGGATTCAGTTATGCGCTGGTCTCTTACGAATGTTCTTGTGCATTCAATTACATGCTGCTCTCTTACAAATATTGTCGCATACTCGTATATATAAATTTTTTTGCGAGTTCTCAAATATATGCTGCTATCTTATTAATTCTCTTGTGCACTCAATTAAACGTTTCTTTTACAAATTTTCTTGCGCTTTCAATTATACGCTGCTTTTACGAATTTTCTTTGTGCATTCAATTATACGCTGCTCTTACGAATTTTCTTGTGCATTCAATTATACGCTACTCTCTTACGAATTTTCTTGTGCATTCGATTATATGCCGCTCTCTTACGAATTTTCTTACACATTCAATTATTTGCTGCTCTCTTACCAATTTTCTTGTGCACTCTCAATTATATGCTGCTCTCCTACGAATTTTCTTGTGCATTCAATTATACGCTGCTCTCTTACGAATTTTCTTGCACATTCAATTATTTGCTGATCTCTTACGAATTTCCTTGTGCACTCTCAATTATATGCTGGTCTGTTACGAAATTTCTTGTGCATTCAATTATACTTTGCTCTCGTACAATTTT
Source organism: Danio rerio (assembly GCF_052040795.2). Classification (NCBI taxonomy): domain Eukaryota; kingdom Metazoa; phylum Chordata; class Actinopteri; order Cypriniformes; family Danionidae; genus Danio; species Danio rerio. The sequence goes on from NC_141023.1 coordinate 5,983,330, forward strand.
TTTCACATGCTTTAAATTATACGCAGCTCTCTTACAAATTTTCTTGTACGGTTCCAGTTATACACTGGTCTTTTACACATTTCCTTGTGCACTCAATCATACACTGCTTTCTTACGAATTTTATTGCGCACTCAATTAAATGATGTTTTCTAACAAATTTTCTTGCACCCTCTCATTTATACGCTGCTATCTTATAAATTTTCTCGCACACGCTTGAGAAAACACGCTGCTCTGTTACGAACTTTCTTGAACGCTCTCAATCATACGCTGCTCTCTAACGAATTTTCTCATGCGCTCTTAATTATACAATGCTCTTGTATGAATTTTGTTGTGCGCCGTCAATTATACGCTGCTCTCTTATGAATTGTCTCTGTTTTTGTTCAGTGTAGCATATGGATCAGTCGCAGTTTTTAGTGTTAAGCCCCGATCACACCAGGAGGCTTTGTGCTCACTCTTCTTCGTCAACATTTAACGCCTTGTGACTAAACAAAGTGTGCCAATTTGATTGCAAAAAACAACAACTCATCGGCGCCAGTGGTGTAGTGGTTAGTGCGTCGACATATGCACTTCGGTGTTCATGGCTACCAGAGTTCGATTCTCGCCTCGTGGTCTTTGTCGATCCTTCCCCTCTCTCTGCTTTTAAATGTAAACCCAGGAAAAAAAAAACATTAAAAAAACTCATGTTTGTTTTTTTGTTTTGATGAGCTGCCTTAAAAACTTAACCAATCAGATTGGCACTTTTGTTCACATGCCCGGAGCTGCTGAAGTGTAAACACCAATTGGAGGGCACTTAAGAGCAAAACAATAGAGGCAATCCTAGTTTCACTTTCATTCAATGAAGCTGATGCACTGATGAATGTGAAGCTGCTTTAATCAATGCTGTCTGAACTGAGCTGTATGATAAACACAAGAGCAACTAGAGTAATGTCAAATAGGGTTCGATGATGAGTTTCATTTACCTTTTCACAAGTTTATTAAGTGCTGTCTAACGTCAAGGGGTGTTTTTGCATGTTCACTTTGCTCCTTGGTTTGGAATACAGAAAAACACTGGCGAAAAACGTGAGCAAAAAATGTCCCGGTGTTTATGAGCCTTTAGATGTGATACGAGCCATCTCAAGAGTGTTCATAATGCTGCGTTCACACCAGACGGGGAACGTGCGTCAAGCGCGAGTGATTTACATGTTAAGTCAATGCAAACGAGCGAATAGACATCCTGCGATGCAAAACGCGCGAATGACACGAATTGCGTGAATGGCGCTGCGCAAATTGATTGTTTTGCGCGTTTGACGCACGTTTCGCGCGAATTGCTTGATTTCAAAAATCTGATCTTCAGCGGACATTTGCGCCGCGTTAACCAATCAGTAGCTTGCTCTTGTGGGGGCGTGATTGTGACGTACACCTGTTGTTGGAGTCCCGGGGGAAATCCTCCAGCCGACACCAGCAAAAAGTTCATCAAACTGGGCTGGGATCTGTCAGAAGCTCCGCTGAAAGCCTCCATCATCCAGGTTCAGTTTCTGGAGGAGTTTATGAGCTCACAGAGCTGGATACACATCTGAAAGAATCTAGTGGACTCAGACACGGCTCTAAACGTATCGCGTTGTTTGTCAGTCGTCATAAAGCACATAAACACTGTTATTTTCTCAATAAAATCCATGTTAGCCATTAAGCTATGAAGCTAGAGTCACCGGGCAGACAGAAGCCCTGCCCATCACGCGAATCCACGTCTGTTCTGAAGTGAATTTGACGCGCGAATGAAGTGGGGTTTGACGCTTGATCAGAGCGAGTAAACTCAAATGTTCACGTGGCTATTTACGCGAATATCGCGCGTTCCGCGTCTGGCGTGAACGCAGCATAAGATTTATATGTACAAATATGATTAATGATTAATGTGTTTCTGTTCTCCAGTGCGTCTCCGGTGTGGGGTGAGGATCTGCTGACCAGCTGCGGGTTTCTGCTGTGTAAAGGTCTGGTTTCGGGTCTAGACCTGATCTCCGTTCAGCTGTCATCCGGCGCTCGCCTGTTCTCCTTTCTCTCTCTGGCCTGGGGTTTCGTGGCGGACGTGGACATCGAGAGTGAGACATTCCGGCAGATCGGCGCGCTGCGGTTTATCCTTGGCACACTTGTGCGTCTGGCATCACTGCGGATATATCAAGGTAAACTGGCCTATTTACCTGCTGGAGAAACAGACTCTGTGTCTTCCACAGGTGAAAATCTCCTGAATGACCACCTGATGGCGCCATTCGGGCAGCCTGTACCGCAGAATTGGACACTTGTAGAGGAGCGCGAGTTTGTTCTGGTACTTGCGATGTTTCAGTCGCACCTGAGTGAGGATCTGATGGCGGCTCCAGGAGCACGTGCTGATGACGGGATTATTCACCTATTTTACTTGACTGCAGGAGTTTCGCGTGCTACACTGCTACGCCTCTTTCGCGCCATGCAGAGCGGGACGCATTTGGACTGTGGATGTGCACATTTGGTGTACGTGCGCGCACAGGCCATTAGATTAGAGCCGCTGAGTGCAGACGGGGTGCTGACGGTGGACGGAGAGCGAGTTCATTATGGACCTGTTCAAGCTCAGGTGCACAGAGCAGCGGCGCGCATCATCTGCTGATACACACTTGAATTTGAAGCGATAGCTCACTCAAAAATCGAACTGAACTGAAAAACATAGGGCGGCACGGTGGCTCAGTGGTTAGCACTGTCTCTTCACAGCAAGAAGATCGCTGGTTTGAGTCCTGGCTGATGCAGTTGGCATTTCTGTGTGGAGTTTGCATGTTCTCCCCATGTTGGCGTGGGTTTCCAAGGGTGTTCCGGTTTCCCCCACAGTCTACACATGCACTATAGGCATACCTGCCAACATTTGTCTCTAAAAATCTGGGAGAAATTACAGGAGTTTTCAAGGAGAAATAACAAAAACGGGAGGGTGGCGGGAGATCAAATACGGGAGACTCCTGGGAAAAACGGGAGTGTTGGCAGGTATGACTATAGGTGAGTTGGATTAACCAACTTGGCCGTAGTGTATGAGTGTGTGCGTGAATAAGTGTGTATGGTTTCCCAGTACTGGGTTGCAGCTTGAAGGTCATCTGCTGCATGAAACGTATTCTGGAATATTTGGCAGTTCATTCCGCTGTGGCAACCCCTGATAAATAAGGGATAATGAATGAATGTCACCCTTTTTTAGTTACTTCAGCCTAAATTAGATAAAATATGGACAAACCTAAACACTGGGGTAATTCAGTTCAGTCTTTATTAATCTTTTTATTATCTTCATCCTTATTTCTATAACACTTTTTACATTGTAGATCTTGTCAAAACAGCCAATTAAAAGAGTTAAAATTGGACTTATAACTTTAATACAATAAATGAACCCCTCGGTTGGTGTTTGTCCATAAATTAACCCAACATTGGGTTGAAATAACATGTATTGTCTTGTGTTTTGGGGTCTCTGGTGTATAATGCTGGATTTCTGCTGCTGCGATGCACCAATCTTGATTTACAGAAGTGCCAACAGTGAACATTGATGATATAGCTGCTCATCTTTATTTTTCTAGAAGTCTAAATGTTTTATGTTTGTTAATATTATTATATAGCGATAGTTCATCCAAAACTTTAAAAGGTCTCTCAGTTGACCTTGTTTTCCTTCAGTCGAACATTAAAGCAGATTCTGAGCTGAATCTGGTCATTGGTGATTGATATAATGGCAGTGAATAGTGACCGCTTTTTTAGATTATCAACAAACCAATGACTGTAAAAAATATGGACGACGCGACAGCCCTTTTTCCCACTGAACGCCTTGAGGGCAAAACGCCTTCTTGACGGGCACAAACTGTCGCAAAAGACTGCTGAAATTGGAGCCAGACATGCGCAGAAGGACTGTCTGATGGAGCCAGAGGAGGAGCCGCGAAAATGAGCGGAGTCGAGCTTCCAATTAAACGCTTTATGTAAAATCAACCACGCCCCCCGAACTTCTCAGCATGCGTTTGCTGTCATATCAACACAAATGGATGTAATAACGTTAACAAATATGAGGGTTTTATATATTCAATCGCGCCAGCTCCAGGCCGCAACACATAACTTACTCGCGGCGTCGCGGGCTGATTCCGGCTCGCATGCGGCAGCGCCTGCTCGCTCGGCCGCCGCATCTGGCTCGATTGACTCGGGCTGGAATTGGGTAGTGAGTCCAGGCATCCGGAGTAGGTCCAGCAGAGGTAACATTAGTCAGTCTGAGCTCTAAGAGATAAGTCTCCGGCTGGCAAGAATCTAGCCGGAACTGTGTTTTGCTATCTGGGTGGCTAAGCGTGTATCAGCAAACTAATTAAGCGCTAAAAAAGCCCTGAACTTAGCGAATAAACAGTGTTCCACCAGGATCATGTATGTCAGAAACTATAGTTTACTGCTGAACTCATTTTGTCATGGTAAAATAACACAGAAATGGAATAATAACATTTCAGTCTACTTCAGTCTCCTGCCGAAGCTCAGACGCGCTGCTTTGAGAAACTGTCAATCACAGCTGTCAATCACGATGACACGCCCAGCATTAAATTACTGCTAAAAACAAACTGTTTACAATAATGAAGATCTGCACCTGTTTCAGCACAATAACCAGTGCCTTAATCGACCAGAACTATCTTTCGGGACATTTTATTGCAAGTGTAATATTTTTTTTTATTTGGGCTCAAGTCTCCTTCATTAACACGGAGGAGGCGGGCTTTATGACTTGTACTGCAGCCAGCCCCCAGGGGGCGATCTAACGGCCGAAACCTTCACTCAAACGTAGGCTTGCGGCACACTTGCAACAAACACGTACATATGAATCCAAACTGAGGTCTTGTGAAGCAAATCAGCTGGTCTGTGTAAGAAATTGAACATTATTTACAATATTATTAGCTTTAATATCACCACAGTCATATTATCTTGCTGCTCAACCCTGCTGAAAAATCCAGCTTAAACCAACCTAGGCTGGTTGGCTGGTTTTAGCTGGTTTACCAGCCTGGTTTTAGAGGGGTTTTGGCCATTTCCAGGCTGGTTTCCAGTAATTTCCAGCCTGGTCTTAGCTGGTCAGTCTGGAAAATGACCAGCTAAATCCAGCTAAAACCAGCTTGACCAGCCAGGTTTAAGCTGGATATAGCTGGTTTTGGCTGGACTCCCAGCTTGGCTAGGCTGGTCAAGCTGGTTTTAGCTGGTCATCTCCCAGCCTGACCAGCTAAGACCAGGCTGGAAATGGCTGGAAACCAGCCTGGAAATGGCCAAAACCCCTCTAAAACCAGCCTGGTCGACCAGCTAAAACCAGCCAACCAGGCTGGTTTAAGCTGGATTTTTCAGCAGGGAAGATCACTGAAGATAAGCAATGCTGAGCCTGGTCAGTACCTGAATGAGAAACCACATGGGAACACTAGGTTGCTGTTGGAAGTGGTGTTAGTGAGACCAGCAGGGGGCGCCCAAACTGCAGTCTGTGTGAGTCCTAATCCCCCAGTATAGTGAAGGGGACTCTATACTGTCAGTGGACACCGTCTTTGGGATGAGATGTTAAACCGAGGTGGCACTTCCATGGCTCGTCTCATAAAGAGTAAGGGTGTAACCCCAGTGTCCTGGCCAAATTCCCTCCATCAGACCTTACCCATCATGGCCTCCCAATCATCCCCATCCACCGAATTGGTTCTATCACTGTCTCACTCCACCTATAGCTGGTGTGTGGTGAGCGCACTGGCGTCGCTGTCTTGTGGCTGCTGCACACTGATGGTGGTGTGGAGAGACCACATTAAATTAATGTTTATTTTTAATCTCAAAAACGGGTAACTATTGACCTGCATTATATAAATTGGGCACAGATTCAGCTCAAAAACCTCTTTAATGTTCGACTGAAGAAGAATAAGTTACCTACATATTCAGTGTCTTGAAGGAGAGTGAATTGTAAATGTTCATTTTTGGGTGAACTGTCCCTTTAAGAGGGGTTTGACTATAAATGGTTTCTATGTGTGTGTGTGTGTGTGTGTGTGTGTGTGTGTGTGTGTGTGTGTGTGTGTGTGTGTGTGTGTGTGTGTGTGTGTGTGTGTGTGTGTGTGTGTGTGTGTGTGTGTGTGTGTGTGTGTGTGTGTGTGTGTTAATGAACACCATCAGGGCAGAAGTTTTTGTGTCTTTTGAACATAATTATTTCTCTTCCAGCCATGAAACTGCTGTACTGTTATATTAGCTGATATAGATTGTGCTGCCTTCAGATCCTTGTGGCAAATTATAGCTCGCATTTACTCACAAGTTATGTATATTATATACACTCAACGGCCACTTTATTAGGTACACCTGTCCAACTGCTCGTTAACACAAATTTCTAATCAGCCAATCAGATGGCAGCAGCTTAATGCGTTTAGGCATGTAGACATGATCAAGACGATCTGCTGCAGTTCAAACCGAGCATCAGAATGGGGAAGAAAGGGGATTTAAGTGACTTTGAACGTGGCATGGTTGTTGGTGCCAGACGGGCTGTTCTGAGTATTTCAGAAACTGCTGATCTACTGGGATTTTCACGTACAACCATCTCTAGGGTTTACAGAGAATGGTCTGAAAAGAGAAAATATCCAGTGAGCGACAGTTCTGTGGGTGCAAATGCCTTGTTGATGCCAGAGGTCAGAGGAGAATGGCCAGACTGGTTCCAGCTGATAGAAAGGCAACAGTAACTCAAATCGGATGGTCAGGTCAGAATTTGGCGTCAACTATCCTACCTTGTATCAACGGTTCAGGCTGGTGGTGTAGTGGTGTGGAGGATATTTTCTTGCCACACTTTGTGCCCATTATTACCAATTGAGCATCATGTCAACACCACAGCCTACCTGAGTATTGTTGCTGACCATGTCCATCTACTTCCAGCAGGATAACACACCATGTCATAAAGCGCAAATCATCTCAGACTGCTTTCTTGAACATGACAATGAGTTCACTGTACTCAAATGGCCTTCACAGTCACCAGAGCTCAATCCAATAGAGCACCTTTCTGCAGCAATTGCAGGATGCTATCAAGTCAATATGGAGCAAAATCTCTGAGAAATATTTCCAGTACCTTGTTGAACCTCTGCCATGAAAGATTAAGGCAGTTCTGAAGGCAAAAGGGTACTAGTAAGGTGTACCTAATAAAGTGACCGGTGAGTGTATATAATTACCCCTCCTTTCATTTGCTTTTGCCATGTTTGTTTTGTAGCCTGCCGATTAAAATAAATCTCTTAAGGGCTGATGATAATATTCACCTTAACAGATTTAGCAATTTTTAAACATTTTTTAAATCATTATTTCAGCCAAGCTAAAATAAACAAGACTTTTTTCAGAAAAAAATATAAGAGGAAACACTGTAAAAAGAAATGTTAAACAGCACTTGGGGAACATTAAAAGAGATGACAAATTTCTTAGGAGTGCAAATAATTTTGTTTTTAACTTTATATATATATATCTATTAGACAAAGAATCAATGGATGCATTGGGAATTTTTGAAGTTTTAAGTGATTAATGCAATAAACGAGGAGCAAATGATGCACATGTTATGATGCAAATCTCTAGCAATTGCATTTTAAACACCTTCCAAATGCAATATCAAATCGACAAGAGCATCTGCACACAATCAACTTTTCATTTTCTTTAAATGCTTACATAAACACTCATCAAGCAAGGCGATAACAGCTAAATAAAAACAATGAAAACACTTACTGCTGCTGGTGCTCCTGCATGATGATGTCACTTCCTGTATAATGTAATTTAAGGGGACAGTTCACCCCAGAAATGTAGTGTCAAGTGGTCGCAAACGTTTATGAGTTTCTTTATTCTGTTGAACCCATAAAGAAGATATTTTGAAGAATGCTGACAACTGGTAACCACTGACTTCCATTGTAGGACAAACATGCACAGGTTTTGGGTTCAACAAAAAGAAAAGTAGAGACCAACTGATCATTTTGGGGTGAACTGTCTCTTTAAGGCAGGGGTGGCCAATCCTGTTCCTGGAGATCTACCTTCCTGCAGATTTCAGTTGCAACCCTTATCAAACACACCTGTCTGTAATTATCAAGTGGATTTTAGGCCCTAATTGGTTCAGGTGGGTTTGATCAGGGTAGGAGCTAAACTGTACAGGAAGGTAGATCTCCAGGAACAGGATTGAGCACCCCTGCTTTAAGGGTTATTCAAATGCACATCCACTCATAACCAAAGCTTGAGCTTACAGTCATTCCAGCGTTCTCTTAATCGGGAACTAATGCAGATTTCTGTTTTACAGTGTACAATATTCAGCTAGCCGTGAGGTTTTTGGCTATTATTAATAATAAACGAGTCTCAGAGGTGCTTTTATTTTGCATATATTGTAGCACAGACTGTAATCGAACTGCAATACCTTCTTTTAAATGTACATTTTGTTCCTCGGAAACTTGAACATTGTGTCACGCTGGAGTTCAGACCAGCCACATGCAGACCAATAGACAGATTCAGGTAAAGATGCCTGATGGGTGTAAAGCCATATGGAGTTGAAATTCTGTAAATAAATGATTAATGATGATGGGAAATCTTTATGTTTGTTTGTCTTTGAGGGGTTTTGAGTTTTGCACATGCAGTGTGAAATTCAGAGAGAGAAAAAAGGTGCTTTGGTTTGTTTATTGAATTAAAAATGTGTGTATGGCTGCAACAACTGTACTGTGATATTGAAATAGCATTCTCTATACTTGCCTATATATATATATATATATATATATATATATATATATATATATATATATATATATATATATATATATATGTGTGTGTGTGTGTGTGTGTGCGCATCAATGTATATATTACATAATATAATATATGTTATGTTTTATATTTTTCCAAGTCATACATTTGTATGAAAAAAAAGATTACAATAAAATTTCAGGTGGCAAACTCTGTGCATTTATTAACAATAATAAAGGCAGAGTGAAAATAAACCAATTTGTCTTGGAATTCTTTGCGTAAATATATTATTTATGCTTTTATTATGAAGTATTGAATTGGTTATCTTTATACTACAGGGTGGGCCATATATTTGGATGCACCTTAATAAAATGGGAATGGTTGGTGATATTAATGTCCTGTTTGTGGCACATTAGTATATGTGAAGGGGCAAACTTTTCAAGATGGGTGGTGACCATGGTGGCCATTTTAACGTCGGCCATCTTGGATCCAACTTTTGCTTTTTCAATAGGAAGAGGGTCATGTGACACATCAAACTTATTGGTAATATCACCAGAAAAACAATTGTGTGCTTGGTTTTAACGTAACTCTATTCTTTCATGAGTTATTTACAAGATTCTGACCACTTATAAAATGTGTTCAATGTGCTGCCCATTGTGTTGGACTGTCATTGGCAACCCTCTTCCCCCACTCTTCACACACTGATAGCAACACCGCAGGAGAAATGCCAGCACAGGCTTCCAGTATCCGTAGTTTCAGGTGCTGCACATCTTGTATCTTCATGACCCTCTTTCTTGATTTTGCATTTTTCAAACACAGATTTGAATGCAGTGATAGGAAGGATTAATAAACATATGCAAATCACCATAATTTATCATTTATGATGAGTGGGTGTTGAGATCCTGATCTTTTAATGATTAATTGTGCAGCTTATACTGAATGCATTAATTCAGGCTAAACAAGTAGGGAAAGAAAACACCTTTAATAAGAAACCCATCACATTTCGAATAACCCACCACAACCTCTTCCGTCATCATTATATTTTATAGGAAGCCTAAATGCTTTCATGATTTGAATGACGCGAGAAGCGATCTCTCTTGTGTTCCAAACCGTGGGTTGTGATCCGTACAAATCACAGATCAACCGTGAACCACGACACTCACATATATATTTATATTCTAATAAATAAATAAATAAATAAATATATATATATATATATATATATATATATATATAAAAATATATATATATTTATATACATATATATATATATATATAAAAATATATATATATTTATATATATATATATATATATATATATATATATATATATATATAAATATATATATATATATATATATATATATATATATAAATATATATATATATATATATATATATATATATATATATATATATAAATATATATATATATATATATATATATATATATATATATATATATATATATATATATAAATATATATATATATATATATATATATATATATATATATATATATAAATATATATATATATATATATATATATATATATATATATATATATAAATATATATATATATATATATATATATATATATATATATATATATATTTATATTTATATATATATATATATATATATATATATATATATATATATATATATATATATATATATATATATATATTTATATTTATATATATATATATATATATATTTATATTTATATATATATATATATATATATATATATATATATATATATATATATATATATATATATATATATATATATTAGAATATAATGTTATGAGCTTGAATTTAATGTTAATGATTTATCAACATTATCGCATACTGTGACCCTGGACCATAATACCCTAAACCTAAAAGTAATATGTTGCACTGGTATATTTTTGGAAAAAGCCAACAACACATATTACACAAAAAATTCCAGAGACATTCGTTTTATTTAATATCAAGTTTAATATTAATATCAGGTTTAGTTTATTATATATAGTTTAAAAAGGAACTCAGCCCATTCATCAAGATGAACCAGAAAATATGCAACTGGAATAAAAGACAGAAAGAAATAATTGATAAAACATAATAAAAAGTTTCCTTGGATTATTATATATAAGATTGAAAAAAAAAAAGCCCTAGAAATGTCCCTTACTATGTAGCACTTAAACCTTGTTAGCATTCTTGCCCGTCGTCTCTTTACTTCTTGGTGAATTTGTAGCTGGAATAGGACGGAGCGTCTACGGTGTCAGTGGAGGCTGCCGGAAACAGGAGCAGTCCCGTGCTGTGATCCCGCTTGCATCGAGCCATGGCCTCTTTATATGTGATTTTATCCTTTTTTACGGGATCCACAACGTTCTTCACTAAGGCCAGATCATCTTGGAGTTGCTTGGCCATCGATGTGTCGATCAATTTTGCATCAATTGCGTTTTGCAGACCGATGCGACCTGCTCGGTTTGGGTCAACAAGGCCACCGGTTAACAGCTGTGCCTCCATAAACCATATAGCACTATCATTTGGGATCCATCCTCTACGAGCGGCTTCTGCCACTGACATGCGCTCTTTAGACACAGGGTCTTCAAACCCAGTGAATGCCTTTTGGGCACTGAGGAGTTTGTGAAGTTGGCTGGAGTCGATCAATCCACGCTCTGCAGCCTTATGAACGGACAGCTTGTCTTTCTTATTGAGGTCCACAATTCCTCCAGTAGCAGCCTGAGCTTCGAGGAGCCTCATTGCGGTGTCTTGATCAATCAGTTTGCGTGTTAGGGCACTTCTTACAGACATTCGGCTTTCTGTGGTGATGTCCAGAATGCCAGAAATAGGGTAGAGCTCATCTCCGCTTGTGTTCAGAGAGTTTAAGTTGCCGTTGCTGGAGTAGGATGTACGCCGTGTCAGTGTTGAGGGGCTGTAGCTGGAGTTTGTCTGAAGGGATGTTGTTTGTGTTACACTCGAGGGAGGAAAGACTGTTGATTTTTTTTCTCCTGCAACCAAGAGAGCGAACTCCGAAATGGTCATTTTACCATCTCTGTAGCGCTGAAGGTCATATTGGGTTAGTCGTCCATTTTGGAGAGCCGTCTTGATGGAGTACTGCTTTCCACTTTTACGATCTTGCAGGAGTGTGACTTCACCGTCAGGTCCCGTGGTTGTGATTTCTTCCCAGCTGCACTCCAGCTCCTGCAGGTGGATGTACTGATTGCGGTCAATCAGGCCCTCAAGATAGGCGTCGTATGGAGACATGTCTTTGCCAGTCTCTGGATCCAGAATGGTGATTTTGGTAGAGACGTTAGTTTCTCTGGTGTTTGTCTCTGTATTCTGCACAGACTTTGCCTCTTTTTGGAGCTCGATGAGAGTTTTTTCCCGAACGTTGATCAGTTCTTTCACCTCCAGGATTTCCCTTTCCAGGCGCTGGATCTCTGACTCCATCTTGATGCTCTTTTGTCTGCTGAGTTGGTTCCTCTCGCTCAGGAGTTTGGTCTGTTGTTGGAAAGTTATGCTGATCTCCTGCTTTTGAGTCTCCAGTCTTTTCAGCTCCTGGAGAAGTTCGTTTTGCTCCCTCTTGATCCTATCCCTGTTGGCAATCAAGGTGGTCTCCTCTTGAGAGAAGTTTGTCCTGGTGGTCTGAATTCGGGTGATTTTGTTTTTCAATCTCAGCAGTTCTTCATCTTTAAGGGTCCTGGTACTCTTCACTTGAGAGACTTGGGTCAGAAGGCTCTCTCTCTCTGCCTCCACTGCTTGGTCCTTCTCAACCCTGATCACCTCTTTGTGGATGATCCTCTCAACAGATTTCTCCTTGGTCAGGGACTCAATCCTAATTCTGAGGTTTCGGATCTCTCTCTCCAGTCTTGAAATGCTGGCACCCTCATTGTCAATCTCAGTGCGAAGCCCAGTGATAAGTTTGTCGACTTTAGAGTCTCTCTCAACTTTCAAAACCTCCTCAATGACGATCTTTTCCTCAACAGGTTTTGGGCAGTTCTCAAGTTCATAGATTCTAGCCTTGATTTGTCTCAACTCTGTCTCAACCATTACCTTCTTCTGTCGATCCACAAGCTCCAGTTTTTTCTCCAGTTCCAGGATTACAGATCTCATCTGCTGCACCTCCAGTTCTAGCTGTCGTCGAACCTTGATAGTCTCTTCCAAAGTCCTGACTAATCTCTCATGAGTCTGAATCTGACTCGGATCTGTCTGGAGACGCACTATTTCTTGGACCACAACTCTTTCCTCTGGTTTCTGTCTCTCGAGCACAATGTACTTGTTTTGAAGATCAAACACATTCTCTTCCACTGTTCGGCGGCATTGAATTTCCTCTCTGACTTCCTTCCTAAGACGTTCAGCTTCTTTCTCCAGAAGAGGGTCATTTTCATACCTTATCAACTCTTTGGTCACCACTTTCGTTTCCACCTTGGATCTTTCAGCCTTCCACTCATCCCTGTCCTTGCGCAGACGAAACACACGACTCGTAGTAGAATCGTAGTTGGTACGCAAAATGGTAAGCTGCTCATTCAGCCTCTTAATTTCTCTGATAATCTCAGGGCTCCTCTCTTCTTTCACAACCTCTCGAGTCACCTCCTTCAGCTCAACTTTGGGTTTCTCGGCACGCAGAGTCTTCAGATCCACCATAATTAAACTAATCTCACTTTCAATGCTAGTGCGGCGTTTGCCTATTTCGATAAGTTCGTTTCTCAGCCGTCGAAGCTCCCTCTCCGTCTCAGGATCAATCCTGTAGATCTCATGAATGATCTCATTGAACTCGATCTTCTGTCTGATGGTTTCTACTTGGGAGTAGCGGACCTGAAGGCTGGAGATCTCTTTCATCAAAATACTGTACTCTTGGATCAGCTCTTCCAGGGTCACACGAAGAGTTCTGGACTCTTGTAGGAGGTCAGCATCTTGTTCCACCCTCTTTACCTCTTTGATGATAGTTTTGGGTTGTATGGTTGGAATAATTCTCTCCAAGTTATTGATCTGACTCCTAATAACGAATATTTCATCATTCAGGTTCTTGCATCTGATACTCTCATCCGATATCTCGCTCTTGAAGCTCATTACAGTTTTCAGCATTTCTGGGTCCTTTTCCAGCCTCACAACCTCTTTAAGGATGACCCTTTCCTTTATCACAGGCTTCTTGTTCTCCAGGACAGTTACCTCCGTTCGGATGTTAACTGAATTACTCTCAAGCACTCGAATTTCCTCTTTTAGTTTAAGTATGAGCTCCCTAATCCTCGCTGCTTCCACATCTAATTTGGGGTCACGCTCAATTTCTGTAACCACCTTTGTCACCAACCTGGGCTTTACTTCTACAACATCTCGCTCACGGCTGACAATTTTTTGCTTGAAAATCTCAATTTCGGATTGCATTTCGGATCGCTTGTAGATCTCGTCTGCTATCCTCTTCTTTAGCACCTCCAAGTCAGCCTCAATCTTCGGATCACGGTAGTAATGCACTGTTTCCTTTTCCTCCACTCGCTCCACACCTCGGCGACTCTTCAGGGACACCAGTCGTTTCCTTTGGGCAAATAGATCATTCTCAGCATGTGTACGACGAGATATTTCCTCAAAAAGCTCTTGCTTCAAGCCGTCAACTTCCTCCATTTCTCTCTGCTGACTTTGCATCTGCAGTTGCTGCTTTACGACCACATGGTTCACGATTTCTTCATTCTGATCATAGGGTACAAATACAGATTCATTGAGTTAGTTAGGAAGTTCATAGTTCTCTCTAAAAGCTTCCATTGCAAAAATGTTGAAAAAGTACCTTGTAGATGAGATCTTTGGCCAAGTACAGTTGATTCAGAAGCTGGTTATTCTCAGCAGATACTTCAGAGTATAGATTCACAACATCCTTTTCCTAAAAAGTAAACAATTAGACAGATATTTAAAAGGGAACATAAATGGTAGGTATATCCTGGATGTTATGGAACCCAGCCTACCTTCTTCTTCACAAATTCAGCCAGGGTTAAGTGATCAAGTCCTTTTGAATTAATTTCCGGCTTTCCCAATGCACTGCGGTATTTGTTAGAATTGACCTCATACTCCTGAAGACACAGAAACAACAGATTATTTTTATTAAAATTGAATCTGGAATGAAGAGCTGTGATTGTTAGAGAAATCAATTTTGCACCTATTCTGACCATTGCTTTTCTCTCTTGAATTGAATCCGAACTTAGTTTTTTACAGAAGATAGTGCTTTAGGACAGCTTTTAACTGCAGATGGCGCTCAAGGGTGTTTTTAACAATACATTAACGATTATGACCACATCTCTACTGAAATACATTGCAATATGAGTTCAAGTTCAAGATGGCCAACGCACATTGAGAACGCCCTGCAGCTCCTCGGAAAGTTTCACGATCCTGTTCACATCGTCCTGCTTCCTCTTGATGTCTTCAACTGCTCTCTGCAACCGAAAACAAATTCAAACGATTAAATTTTCCGCACAACGAAAAAGAACAAAAGTTAAAGTTGTTTTTACACAGAATGATCAAATTATTTATCAAATAATTCAAACGCAAACCCAACAATACAATTTAATACTGACCATCTGCGAGTTTTGCTTGGCATAGACTTGCGTCATACTTTCACCAGGCTGCACCTTGTTGTTGGGCATGTTGATGAGGAAAGCAGTGAGCGATTGGTTGACGCTCTGAAACTCCTGGTACTTACTGACAGCTTCTTTCAACAGAGTTGCCCTGTTAAGAAAATACAGATGCAGTTCAAATGTCAAAAGAATTTTTACTCGAGAAAGCCTCAAGTAAACAATTAATAAAATTAATTCGGTATCATTCATTCATATTCTTTTCAGCTCAGTTCCTTTATTAATCAGGGGTCGCCACAGCGGAATAAACCTTCAACTTGTCCAGCAACTTCTCCAGCGGATGCCCTTTCAGCCACAACCCAACACTGGGAAACACCTTTCCATTATTGCATTCACACTCATACACTACGGCTAATTTAGCCAACACAATTATGCCTACAGCGCATGTGTTTGTACTGTAGGGGAAACCGGAGCACCCGGAGTCCACCATCAAATGTCTGCGTGAAGGAATTGTGTGGAACCCAGCATTTTTTAAAGGTGTAAGAATAAGTTTGGGCACCCCTACTCTAGTGTTAAACGGGCAGATGAAGTGGGACGCCTCACCTCTGCTGCAGCTGGCTGTTGATGTTGGAGTATCGGTTCCTCAAGCGCTTGACTTGGCTCTCCTGATGGCGGATATCCGGGCAGAACTCCTGAAAACTCTTCTGCAGGGAGCTGCACGTCTGCTCGGTGGCCTCCAGCTCACCGTTCAGCTGCTGAATGTCTCCCTTCCTGGATGCAACGTCCTTACTCAATTGCTATGGAGGAAAATAACAATACTGATGCTGATGAGGCACATGGTAGCGTTTTGAGCAATGATTTTATAAATGGGTAATCAGGTGAGACTCAGAGTAACTAATTAGGGCTATGGGTAGTCATTATTTAGTCATGTAGCAGACACCATTTTCCAAAGCAACTTACAATTGAGACCTTCAGCAATTCAACAAGAAGAGGCAATGCACAACAACAAGTGCTAATTAAATGAAACTAGAAGCTAGTGCTCAGAGAATAAAGTGCTAGAGTATGAAAGGAGTGTGTTTCTACAGGTGGTTTGTCAAGCCCACTCACCTGTGTGACGCACACTCTGAATTGTATAAATATGAGTGAACAACTCTATCAAATCCTACAGATAAAGTGTGTGTGCAATGAGTGTGTACCTGCAGTTGTCTGGAGTGGTTGCGAATGGCATTGTCTTCGTCTAACAGCCCCGAATCTGCACACAGCTGATCCTCGAAGTCCGTCAGCACACCGTCCACCATCCTGATCTGCTTCTCCAGGAACATGGCAGACGTGGCCCTGAGGAAACAAACCTTACACTCAGAACAGTTTCATCCCAGTCTAAGGGAAAACACCAAAACTATCGTTAGCCAACCAAGATGGCAATTTCTGTCATGTTATATGGTATGGATAACAAAGATTCACTCAACTCACAATTTGGTTCAATTTGATTGGATTCAATAGTCTAATAATGCAGACCCTAATATGTGATCATGGACCACAAAACCAGTCTTAAATTGCATATTTTTGGCAATAACCAAACTTAATTCGGACAACATTTAAAGGCTAATTTCATGTTTTGTCAATATATAGATTATTCGCAACCCTCATATTTTAAAATAGTTGTACCTCAGCCAAACATCGTCCTATATTACCAAAGAATACATCATTGGATAGCTTAATAATTCAACTTCATATAATGTAAGAACCTTAATTTCCAAAACAATTACATTTATGACTGGTTTTGTGGTCTATGGTCACATATTTGAAGTATTTGGAAGAAATGTTGTTTTCCTTTTATGGGGAAAATGTCATTAGAAAAGTGGATAATGAGGCTCAACACATTATAACAGTGTTTTACAAGACCAGTAAACACATTATTAATAAAGTATACATCCTAGATCATGTGGGCGAGAACATGAAGAAGTCATACAGTATCTGACAAAGTGTAAAGCTGGGTTCACACCAAATGTGGAATTAAGTATTTGCACAAGTAAGTTACAGACAAAGTCAATGCAAACATATGAATAGGGGCTTAAGTAAGAATGATGAAATCCCGTTGCTGTTCAAAACCAGCCTAGAGCACAGACTGCTGTTAAAAACTAATATAGAGTGCCATTTGCTGTTAAAACTAGTGTAGAGCGATGTCTGCTGTTAAACTCTAGCCTAAAGTGCCATCTACTGTTAAAAACTAACATAGAGAGTCATCTGCTGTTAAAACTAGTCTAGAGCGCCGTCTGCTGTTAAACGCTAGCCTAAAGTGCAGTCTACTGTTAAGAACTAACATAGAGAGCCATCTGCTGTTAAAACTAGTCTAGAGTGCCCTCTACAGTTAAAAACTAGCCTAGAGCACCCTCTGCTGTTAAAAACTAACCTAGAGCGGCATTACCTGTTCAAAACTAAAGCAACTGCTACTGTTAAAAACTAGCCTAGAGCACCCTTTGCTGTTAAAAAACTAGCCTAGAGTGCAATCTACCGTTAAGAACTAGCCTAGAGCACCCTCTGATGTTAAAAACTAGCCTAGAGCAGCCTCTGCAATTAAAAACTAGCCTAGAGTGCCATCTGCTGTTAAAAACTAACATAGAGAGCCATCTGCTGCTAAAACTAGTCTAGAGTGCCGTCTGCTGTTAAACGCTAGCCTAACGTGCCATCTGCTGTTAAAAACTAACATAGAGAGCCATCTGCTGCTAAAACTAGTCTAGAGTGCCGTCTGCTGTTAAACGCTAGCCTAACGTGCCATCTACTGTTAAAAACTAACATAGAGAGTCATCTGCTGTTAAAACTAGTCTAGAGTACCGTCTGCTGTTAAACGCTAGCCTAAAGTGCAGTCTACTGTTAAAAACTAACAATGAGAGCCATCTGCTGTTAAAACTAGTCTAGAGTGCCGTCTGCTGTTAAACGCTAGCCTAAAGTGCAGTCTACTGTTAAACTAAAATAGAGCGCCATTTGCTGTTAAAACTAGTCTAGAGCAATGTCTGCTGTTAAACGCTAGCCTAAAGTGCCGTCTACTGTTAAAAGCTAACATAGAGAGCCATCTGCTGTTAAAACTAGTCTAGAGTGCCCTCTACAGTTAAAAACTAGCCTAGAGCACCCTCTGCTGTTAAAAACTAACCTAGAGCGGCATTACCTGTTCAAAACTAAAGCAACTGCTACTGTTAAAAACTAGCCTAGACCACCCTTTGCTGTTAAAAAACTAGCCTAGAGTGCAATCTACTGTTAAGAACTAGCCTAGAGCACCCTCTGCTGTTAAAAACTAGCCTAGAGCAGCCTCTGCAGTTAAAAAACTAGCCTAGAGTGTCATCTGCTGTTAAAAACTAACCTAGAGCGGCATTACCTGTTCAAAACTAAAGCAACTGCTACTGTTAAAAACTAGCCTAGAGCACCCTCTGCTTTTAAAAACTAGCCTAGAGCGCCATCTGCTGTTAAAAACTAACCTAGAGCAGCATTACCTATTCAAAACTAAAGCAACTGCTACTGTTAAAAACTAGCCTAGAGCAGCCTCTGCTGTTAAAAACTAGCCTAGAGTGCCATCTGCTGTTAAAAACTAGCCTAGAGCACCCTCTGCTGTTAAAAACTAGCCTAGAGCGCCATCTGCTGTTTTACACTTGCCTAGAGCACAGTCAGAAAATTAGCATTAGAGAAAAAAAACATCCCATGAGTAATCTAGAGTAAGAGAAGCTCTTCGCCTAAAGAGAAACAGACACAATGAAAACGCAATCGTTAGCTCCGCCCACACTCCACATCTCTA
The DNA here is from genome assembly GCF_052040795.2 of Danio rerio. Lineage (NCBI taxonomy): Eukaryota > Metazoa > Chordata > Actinopteri > Cypriniformes > Danionidae > Danio > Danio rerio. The sequence goes on from NC_141023.1 coordinate 6,002,344, forward strand.
CTCCACCCACTTGTAGCAACATTTATCATCAACAGAACATCCATATATTTATACAGTCTATGTTTTTAACTAACATGGTTCAAACGATGGATGCGCAACATTTATAACAAAGTTTATTTATGAAATGATGCATCATGCTATTGTATTTTAGTCATGAGTTACTTTGTTGCAGACAGTGTTTGTTTTCTTACTTCTTGTGGTATAGGTCGGAGAGTGCGCTGATGTCATCAATCTTGTTGTTGACTTTGCTCAGTTTCAGAGGCAGCGAGGATGTGGTGGGCCCCAGGGGCTTCTGGGAGATCAGGGGTTGCATGTCCCTCTGAGCTGAAGCTTTCTCTGCCTCCAGATTCTTCAGAACCAATGCAAAACTCTGCAGATCAAAACAAACAACAGGGTCAGAGTTATTTATTTATGAGGTTTACGTGGGTTTTAAATGCCTGACCAAGTAAAAAAATTATATTTGGAATCATAGAGTTTTAGCTTTTATCATTTTTATTTACAAAAAACATTATCTTTGAGAATGTTATTGTTTTCCTAATTGCAATTTTTGTGTTCACATTTTTTTTTGTTGAACTTTTTGTGGTACTAGCCTAGCCTGGCTACAATTAAAAACATGCCTAGATCGCCATCTGCTGTTAAACACTATCCTAGAGCGACATCTGCTCTTAAACACTATCCTAGAGCGACATCTGCTGTTAAAAAGTAGCCTAGAGCGGCATCTACTGCTAAAAGCTAACCTAGATTGTCATCTGCTGGTAAAAAACCAGCCTAGAGCACCATCTGCTTTAAAAAAAAAAACTAGCCTAAAGCGCCATCTGCTGTTAAAAACTAGAATAGAGACCCATCTGCTTTTAAAAAACTAGTCTAGACCGCCATCTGCTGTTAAAAACTATAGTCTAGAGCACCATCTGCTATAAAAAAACTAGCCTTGAGCGCCATCTGCTTTTAAAAACTAAAATAGAGACCATCTGCTTTTAAAAAACTAGTCTAGACCGCCATCTGCTGTTAAAAACTATAGTCTAGAGCACCATCTGCTATAAAAAAACTAGCCTTGAGCGCCATCAGCTGTTAAAAACTAGCCTTGAGCACCATCTGATGTTAAAAACTAACCTAGAGCGCCATCTGCTGTTCAAAAGTAGCCTAGAGCGCTATCTGCTGTTAAAAACCAGCCTAAAGCGTCATCTGCTTTAAAAAAAAGCTTGTTGCTCTTAGTTGTGTAAATTGCTTCCTTGTCCTCATTTGTAAGTCGCTTTGGATAAAAGCGTCTGCTAAATGACTAAATGTAAAAAACTAGCCTAGAGCACCATCTGCTGTTAAAAACTGTAGTCTAAAGCGCCATATACTGTTAAAAACTAGTCTTGAGCGCCATATGCTGTAAAAACTAGCCTAGAGCACCAACTACTGTTAAAAACTAGCATTGAGCTCCATCTGCTGTTAAAAACTATAGTCTAAAGTGCCATCTGCTGTTAGAAACTAACCTAGAGCGCCATCTGCTTTAAAAAAAACTAGTCAATACAAAAAAAAAGACTAAAAAAGCTAGTCTAGAGTGTCATTTGCTGTTAAAAGCTAGCTAGCCTAGAGCACCCTTTGCTGTCAAAGACTAGCTTATAGCGCCTCCTGGTGTGGAAAATGTTGTGGGAAAGCTTGAAGCTGCCTGAACAGTATTAGGTTTGACCATAGTATGATAAGGTCTGTTTCACATTACTACTCTTGGGTGGATGATTGTTTGTTTCTGACCTCCTGGTCTTTGATTCTGGCAGACAGGTCTCCGACAGGCGCGGAGCGGTCCAGTGGAGTTCTGATGCGGTTCTGCATGTCTTTCTCCAGCTTCAGCAGGTCTGAGTAGATCTGGTCCAGACGGCTGTCGATGACACTGGCCTTTGCACTGTCAGGAACAGTGGCCACAGCGACTACAACACAAACACCACCATTTTACTCCAGTTGAATCCATTTAGGTTAGAATAGATTGTTTTAGCACATTTTTAAATAAAAGAGTTTTAATTTCTAATAACTGATTTCTTTGATCTTTGCTACGATGACCGTAAATAATATTCATTCATTTATTTTCTTTTCGGCTTAGTCTCTTTATTAATCTGGGGTCGCCACAGCGAAATGAACCCCCAACTTATCCATCATATGTTTTAAACAGCGGATGCTCTTCCAGCTGCAACCCAACACTGGGAAAAGTACATAATATTTGACTAGATATTTTTCAAGATACTAGTATTCAGCTTAAAGTGACATTTAAAGGCTTAACTAGGTTAATTAGGCAAGTTAAGGTAATTAAGCAAGTCATTGTAAAACAGTGGTTTGTTCTGGAGACTATCCAAAACAAATATTGCTTTAGGGGGCTAATAATATTGACCTTAAAATGGGTTTAAAACAACTAAAAACTGCATTTATTCTAGCCGAAATAAAATAAATCAGAATTTTTCCAGAAGAAAAAATATTATAGGATATATAAATGAATGTTGTGCTTCATACAGTAAAAAATAAATACATATATCAAACCTTGTTTGACGAACTGCACCACTTCAATGTTGGGTGTTTTGGCCTGAGCCTGTAGAGCCGATCTGGTCCTCTTCAGATCCGAGAAATCTCTGCTCAGGCTGAATAGATAACATAGATCATTCGGTCATGTTAAAGGAGAAAGACATTAAAAGCATTTAAAGCATTTCCGAGTGCAGCTTTTCCAGCAAAGTACACTACCTGACACAAGTCTTGTCGCCTATCCAAGTTTTAGAAACAACAAACAAGAACATGACTTCTAGTTGATCATTTGGTGTCAGAATGGGCTTTTATGAAAGGTAAAGGCCTCTAGATTACGCTTAAATTACCGAAATAAAATATGATTAGGCCTTGGTTTTTATGATTTTATTAGGACAGCAAAGTCTAAATAGTTTATTATTAGCCATTCATTAGGATAAATTATTATGAAAGCGACACAATTGCATTTTTTTATTGTCCAAAATTTTGCTTTACATTTAAAAAATGTATCCAAAAAAAGTTTAAATTAATTAAAAGTGTAGTTAATTAATTTATTAATTAAATGCATTACTATTTTTATGTATGTTTTAATGCCATATCAGCAGCATTGGTTATAATTATGGCAACACTTGTACTAAAAGTAATCAATATTTATTATTATAATTAATATAATTAACAATCATAGCTATTTTTAAATAATAATCATACATTTTACAAAAAAAAAAACAATAATAACAATAAGATAAAATAAAATAAAATAAAAAATGCAAAAATAAAGAAATAAATAAAATAAAATGTAAAATAAAATTAAATTAATAAAATTATTTAAAATAAATAAATAATCATAACAAATAAATAAAATACAATAAAAATAAAATAAAAAATTAAATTAAATTAAAGTTAAAATGAATAAATAAAAATTACATTAAAATAAATAAATAAATAAAAAATAAAAAATATATCTAAAATTAAATAAAATAAATATAAAAATGTAAATTAAAAATTAAAAAAAAAAATCATAATTAAACAAATATATAAAATAAATAAAAAAAATACATTAAAATTTAATTAAAAATTAAATAAATAAATAAATAAATAAATAAATACAATTAATTTGGTGTCAGAATGGGCTTTATGAAAGGTAAAGGCCTCTAGATTATGCTTAAATTACCAAAATAAAATATGATTATGCCTTGATTTTTATGATTTTATTAGGACAGCAAAGTCTAAATAGTTTATTATTAGCCATTTATTAGGATAAATTATTATGAAAGCGACACAATTGCAATTTTTTATTGTCCAAAATTTTTCTATACATTTAAAAATGTATCCAAAAAAGTTTAAATTAATTAAAAGTGTAGTTAATTAATTTATTAATTAAATGCATTACTATTTTTATGTATGTTTTAATGCCATATCAGCAGCATTGGTTATATTAATGGCAACACTTGTACTAAAAGTAATCAATATTTATTATTATAATTAATATAATTAACAATCATAGCTATTTTTAAATAATAATCATACATTTTACAAAAAAAAAACAATAATAACAATAAGATTAAAAAAAAAAAAGCAAAAATAAAGAAATAAATTAAATAAAAAGTAAAATTAAATTAAATTAATAAAAATATTTAAAATAAATAAATAATTATAAAAAATAAATAAAATGCAATAAAAATAAAATAAAAAATTAAATTAAATTAAAGTTAAAATAAATAAATAAAAATTACATTAAAATAAATAAATAGAAAATCAAAAATATATCTAAAATTAAATAAAATGAATATAAAAATGTAAATAAAAAATTAAATAAAATAATAAAAAATAATCATAATTAAACAAATATATAAAATAAATAAAAAATACATTAACATTTAATTAAAAATAATTAATTAAATAAATAAATAAATAAATAAATAAATACAATTAAATTAACAAAATAAAATTAAATAAATAAAATGTTGCCAAACATTTCCCCTCAATGATGCATAACCTTTATAAAATTATGTAAATGTAAATTATGAATAATTATATTGTGGTTATGAAGGAAGCCAACCATTGACTACATTTATTTTCAAAGATCTGTGTGTTTGTAATGGGAGAGCATGTGTTTGTGCATGTGCACTCTTCAGAAGCATTGGTTTTCAGCTGACGGTTGTTCTTTATGGTCTCCAGTGTTTTCTTACCTGTCCACCTTGTCGATGGCAGCAGAATCAGGCGGAGGGATCATGAAACAGGCTCCAGGGATCAGTTTGGTACCTCCGCTGCTGGAACTGACCTCCCACATCTGCTCTCTGGGGCTGGAGACCAGTGTTACCTTCTCACCGCGCTTTACCGAGTCCTGCAGGGGAACAAATACATATTACAAATGTACACACCCATCAATTTGATGAGGTCATGAACTACCTCAGATTTGACTTTGACTCGTCTCTGACACAATCAAGATTATTTACTTCAGAAAACTCTAGAACACTCTAATTTATAGTTTTCAATCATGTGACCAATGCAAAGACTCCATAAAAATGGTGGCATATCACGGCTCAAAAGAGGGCAAATTGTTGTTGCACATCTCGCTGGTGCATCTACGATCTATCAAGTATTTCTCATGTGTGTGTAGCAAGCATTTGCTGAGATTCCAGTGTGTTTGTTGACCACAAAGGATTCATAAGGAAGCTGCAGAAACTGTCATCAACACAAATCTGGAGTGAGTCCCTCCCCCGGAGAATGCTCAGTTTCTATAACGATCGCTGATTGGCTCCTGTACTAGAAGGCGGGGTTTCGTTCGCCATATTGATGGTTACACTGTACCCCATTCAAAACTATACGAGTGACCTGTCTTACATGTTACTACTCTTAGGTAATAGAGTTAAAGAGACAATTCACCCAAAAATGAAAGTCTACTCACTATTTACTCTCCCTCAAGTGACTCCAAAGCATTTATGAACCTCTTTTACCTGGTGAACACAAAAGCAGATATTTTGAAGAATGCTGAAAACCTGTAACCATTGACTTCCATACAGTAGCATTTGCTTGTCCTCCTATAGAAGTCAATGGTTACAGGTGTCCAACATTCTTCAAAATGTCTTCTTTTGTGTTCAACGGAAGAGTAAACAACGACAGAAATGTAATTTCTGGGTGAACTGTCCCTTTAATGTGCTGGGTGTTGTGTGTGACCTTGTCGGTGGTCCAGTCACACAGAGCGACGGCGCTGATGGATCTGCCGGTGGTGGATCTGCGCAGATGTAGAGGAGCGATGGAGGAGCTCAACTCTCTCAGGTCCGCCAGACGCTGCTCGTTCCTCAGCATCGACCGCTCCTCCGCCTACACACACACATACACACACGTTAGCAGATGTAATGAAGCGACACATTTCCTAAACCTGTCAACCCTTCAATTCTTCTCAAGATTCTTCTGTATTTAACCATCCTATCCTGACATCCTCTAAAGCTGCACAGTACATCGTTATACTGTAGTATTGATATGGCAGTGTGTGCATCCGCAATAGTGACATCGCTGGGGAAGCAGACACACTCTGTCAGTTTAAAACTAGGTTGAAGACACATCACTTTGCATTAGCATACACATAAGACACAAATCCAATCAAAATCCTCTAAAGCAGTGGTCCCCAACCACCGGGCCAAATTGGTACCGGGCCACATAAGAAATCATAAATTGTTTCTGTAGAAAATATTCTCCCCGTAACTTGGTTTCTTCCACTCACCCCCGCCATCTCACGTGAAATGGACTATGCCAAAATTCACCACGGAGCGGGAAGAATGATAGAACATAGCTCAGTGGGGGTTGTTAATTGTTTATAGTTATAAAACAGGTATTATAGAGTCCAAATCAACAGAGCATTTAAGGATTGTGCATATTTGTGTGCATGCATCGCTAAGTAAGTACCCGAAATCATTGCAATATGTATCTATAAGGAGTTTCACATAATCATACCCATTAGGGCTGTAACATGCCAATGCATACATTTAATTCGACTATACGGTTGTATTATTGTTAATATGTTCGTCAGTTGGGATGTTTGGCACAGATGTTATGTATTTGATGCAAATAAACCTTGATTGAAACATAATCAGACCGTGATAGTGCAACTAGCGCATGCGCACTGAGTTGTTCATGATTAACCGTTGTAAAATTGACAACCGTTGACCGGTCCCCGGTGATAAAAAGGTTGGGGACCACTTCTCTAAAGGATTGTTAGTCTGCATTATTTAGGGCAACCCGAGTCGAGAACACTTCCCTAAAGACGTTATAATTTGAACAGCATCTGCGTTATGTTAGTCTGTTTTTATTATTCCCGAGGATTTCATCATCCTGGACCAGGCTGTATCCTGAGCAGCTGCTGTGCGTTCTCCGGCCTCCAGTGCCTAGACTGCAGCTCTGCACAAGACGTTTGGCCATAAGAGAAATGGTCGTGTCCAACTGAACCTGGTTTCTCTGGAGTTTTTTTTTCATTCACTTACGTCAATTGGTGAAGTTAGTTCCTCGCCGCTGTCGCCACTGGCTTGCATAGTCTGGGACTTGTGGAACTGCGCATCGATGGATTTGCTCTTCAGTGTTTGGACTCTCAGAAGCGAATATTAAACCGCACTAAACTGAGCGAAACTGAACTTAAACACTGAAAACTGGACTGACACCGTTTCAATTCACTATAATCTTCTATGTGAAGCTGCTTTGACACGATCTACATTGTAAAAGCGCTATAGAAATGAAGAGGAATTGATGAATTGAATCGTATGATTAGATTATTTATTATAGGGCATAGCATCTATGATGAAAATGAACTTTTGGAAGCTGACACAACTGTGTGTGTATATAGTGTGTCCACAGTCAAATCGGGGTGATATAAACACAACAAGTCTCTTTTTTTAAATTTCCTGATGTTAAATTAGGACCCAAATTGCATTGATTTTGAAGCCTACGGCAACGTGATGTAGTAGTGTGGTTCCCGCGCCCATCCAATTGATTGACAGGCGCCATGTTTTTATAATAACACGTAAACACAAACAAACTATTAAATATCTGTTCAACTCGCTGTGATTTTTATTCGTTTTATAAGTTTAAAACGGAGCATGTTTGTAATAAAGACTGTACAATCGCCATGTAATTCTTAAACGTTATAATCACCATAAACGCATGGTGTGACTCATCATTTCAGAAAGGCTTGAATAAACTCCACCACAAATACATCAAATAAACTTACTTGGTATTTTTGACTGATGAGCTGTATTTCAGCTTCATCCGTGTCTGTCTCTATCACTGACTGCTGTTTATCTGACATAACGCAGGACAAGCAAACACACGTCGGAACGATGGGCGGGGAGAAGCAGCTCATTTGCATTTAAAGCCATGGGCTACAAAAATAACTACAGTATACTTAGATACCAAAAATGGGCAGATTCTGGAGGCTATAATAAATAATCTGATGGGTATTTTAAGCTGAAACTTTTCTGGAGGCACCAAATGCGTATCTTACATGTTGTAAAAGGGGTCAAATAAGTGCATTTTAAAGATTAAAAAAAAAAACATTGTTAAACATTATTATTTATCATATCATACAACGATGAACATGTTATTTTATGTTTGATTGTTCAATATCTGTACTTGAATGCTCCCCAGAAATCCATAAAGCGCTGTTGGTTTCACTTTTATCTTTGCTCTGTTGTATTTATATATGTTTGTAATTTATTATAATGTATGCAAACGCACTGCGTAGAAAAATAACTGGTCATCCCAATCTATCTACATGAATAAAACTCTTCCCAAATAGTGCTGCTCAAATCATCTGGTGAAACGATATTCATGTCGCAATATATATTATCGCAGCTAAACAAAACATTGCAATGTCCGATTTTTCCAATATCGTGCAGCCCTGACATCGTCCCATTTAAATATTTCCCTGTATGTGTATAAGGTAGCAGTAATATTTCCACAGACCCAATCATTTCAATATGCAAGGTTCAGCCAAACCACCAGGGGGCGCCCTTGCAGATAAATGTAAAATAATTACAAGCAATTCATTGTGATGTATCGCTTTTCACACCCCACTGAATCAAAAGCTTTTCACATTGTCACTGACAAGTACAGTACAGTTCGCAGAGCATTCATTTTCAAATAATTCTAAAAAAAATACATATAATTAAAATAATTAACATAATTATTACATTTTAATCCTTAAAATAATTAACATAATTAATAATTAATATAATTAACATTTCACAAGAGTGCTAATTTTGTATATATTAGGGATGGGAAGATTAACCGATATGTATCGATACGCGGTTATGCGCGTGCACGATGCGAGTGCATCGGTTGAGCAGCAGAGGATGAATGAAATTTTGGAAGCAAATCGAGATGCATCGGTTTTTGCGAGATGCATCGATTTTTCGGAGATACAGCTTATATTTTTAATATAGAATGTATTTTTTATTTATTAACAAGAGTTGTCAACCTGTTTTTGGCGCATAATTTAATCGACCTACATTAAGTAAGCCTTAGCAACGGATTTGCGGATGTGCACACTTTCACTACAACTCAGTGTATCAGGTGTGCGGATGAAGCTAGTGGAGCGCCCTCAGAAAGCGCGAGAAGCAAAACAAACATTTTATTCCCCACTGAGTTTTAAATCTAAAGTATGGCAAGCAACATTATGGATTTAAGGATGGACGACATGACAGGACAGATGCAATTTGCAAAATGTGCCGCGCATCTGTAAAATACGCGGGCAGTACGACTAATCTGATATCTCACTTGAAGCGGCGCCACGGTGTTGTTGTGGAAGCATCTTCCAGTGTTTCTGCATCCCCGGCTTTCGCACTGCTTCAACTGTAGCTACCAGCTCCAAAAGTGGTGAGAAAAGCATTGCAAGTTTTTTTTCCATGCGCAACAGTTCTGCTCGCTCTACGCCAATAACGAATGCTATTGCATTGTTCATCTGCAAAGATATTCAGCCTAGTGTCACGGAGAACGAAGGTTTTAAACACCTCCTCCTGTTAATTTGTATTTAATAATAATAATAATATTAATAATGATAATGATAAAAATAATTGGGTGTCACGGTGGCACAGTGGGTAGTTTGACCACCTCACAGCAAGAAGATTGCTGGTTTGTTATATTTTTATTAGCCTGTTGTTTACAGTGACAGTGATGTTTCAAAGCAGCATAACACTGCTAGTTCACAACCTTAAGTTTTGAATAATCAGTGGCAAAATATATCTTTGTAAAACTTGTTTTCATAGTTGAAAAGTTAAATCACAATTCTTGTTGTGCAATGCTAAATTTATTTATGTTGAAAGAGTGCAAATATATACATTTATAATATATATTGCACTTATACATTCTGTTTATCTTGAAAATACTTAAATAATATGTGCTATATTATCTAAAATGGCCCTCTACTGTAAACTGACACTCTGGCTCTGAGAGAAGAGCCAGTTTGTAAAAAAAAGTCTTGGTTTTGCTTTGTTAATAAATAATCAAACTCATTCAATGGCACAGCATCCTCTTTCACATCATCTCATAAACTTGATCTAATAAGTTAGTGCTGAAATATCGCATCGTATCGTGATATGGGTGTGAATCGTATCGTGTTGCATCGCAATATGTCACAAATGTATCGCTAATATATCGGATCGTATTCTTTGTATCGAGAT
>NC_141023.1:6020000-6045000 GCF_052040795.2 Danio rerio
ACACAAAAACCACACACAAGGACACGCGCGTGCGCGCTCGCACACACACACACACATGAAAAAAAAACACACACACACAGAGATACATCACACAAGCAACAGGCCACACACACACCATATAACACACACACATACATAAAACCTACATATACATGCATGCAAGGGCACACACGCAAACACATAGACAGACACACACCACATAACACACACACACGCACGCATGCACAAAGACAGACACGCCCTACATAACACACACATGCAAAGACAGACACACACCACATAACACAAACAGACACACATATGCACAGACACACAATACACATTACATGACACACACAAAACACACGCCACGCACACGTATTTGATTGTATCTCACCAGCAGAGCCGCATACTGCTTCTGAAGAGCAGACGAGTTATCCTGTGGAGAAACAACAAATATTTACTGTATGTTCTCCTGTCTGTGTGTCTCCTGTCTGTGTGTGTGCAAGTGTAATATGTGTAATAATAAGTGTATATTACACTGGTCCTTACTAATTAAGAGTGCTTATAAATCGGCCAGAATATGTTTTGTTGCTATCTAAAGATGTGCGATTGTTTCTGTAAAGGTTGGTTTAGGGTTCAGGTTAGGGGTAGGCCATAGTCACGATCATTAACCTGAGAGAAAACAAATGGAAGTTTACATAATGTCCTCACTAAGATAGTGAAACAAACCTGAGTATGTGTGTACGTACTGGTTTTTATGGTTTACGAGGACAGTTTTCTGTATAAACCCATGAGTATGACCTAGTTTTATTCTACTATGGGGGTTTATGAGGACATGTCCTTGTAATTCAGAGCACTTAAAAAAATCACTCTTAAAAAGGTTTTGACATTAAAAAAGTTGCCTTGGATTTCTGTGAGGGTTGAGTTTAGGGGTAGGGACGTATAATAAGTGGCTGTTACTGTAAAAAATACATTACGCCTATGGAGAGTCCCTGTAAACCACCAAAACTGACTCCACTGTTCTCCAGGGCTGTGTGGTACTCCTCTATCTGCACAAGCATTTCCCGTGTCTTTATACAGAAAACCCGAGGCAACGTTTTAAATGTCAAAAGATCCCGTTAAGTATGATGAAACACTCTGAATTACAAGGACATCTCACATGTCCTCATAAACCCCCATGGTAGATTAAAACTCAATCATACCCATGTTTTTATACAGACAACTGTCCCTGTAAACCACCAAAACCAGTACATACACACATACTTAGGTTTGTTTCACTATCTTAGTGAGGACATTGCATAGACTTTCATTGCTTTTCTCTCAGGTTAATGATAGAGACTATGGCCTACCCCTAGCCCTAACCCCAAGCCTAAACCTCTTTTTATGGTTTAGGAGGACAGTTTTCTGTACAAAGACATGGGTATGACCTAGTTTTATTCTACTATGGGGGTTTATGAGGACATGTGGGGTGTCATTGTAATTCAGAGCGCTTAAAAAATCATACTTAACAAGGTCTTTATACAAAAAACTGTCCTTGTAAACAACCAAAACCAGCATACACACATACACAGGTTACACACACACATACACAACCCTCACAGAAAACCCGAGGCAACGTTTTAAATGTCAAAAGACCTCATTAAGTATGATGAAGCACTCTGAATTACAAGGACATCCCACATGTCCTCATAAACCCCCATAGTAGATTAAAACTAGATCATAGCCATGTCTTTATACAGAAAACTGTCCCTGTAAAGCACCAAAACCAGTACATACACACATACTTAGGTTAGTTTCCCTATCTTAGTGAGGACATTGCATTGACTTTCATTGTTTTTCTCTCAGGTTAATGATAGAGACTATGGCCTACCCCTAGCCCTAACCCCAACCCTAAACCCCTTAGTTGTACTTTATTAAGGGGGTTTACAGAGACACACCTCATGTCTCTTTAAATTCTTAAAAATCTTTTAAAATTCAAACCTTGCCACAGGTTTCCTGGCGGGTTACAAGGTTTTTTATTAACCTTAACAGGTTTGGTTTAGGGGTAGGGGTGGGGTAGGACCATATAATAAATGTTTTTTACAGTTTAAAGTACATTATGACCATGGAGTGTCTCTGTAAACCTTGTATATATGTGTGTGTGTATGTGTCACTGATTCCGCTGTCCTCCAGGGCTGTGTGGTGGTACTCTATCTGCTGCTGTATGTATGTGTGTGTGTGTGTGTGTGTGTATGTGTGTGTGTGTGTGTGTGTATGTATGTGCGTTTGTATGTCACTGACTCCGCTGTCCTCCAGGGCTCTGTGGTACTCCTCTATCTGCTTGTGCAGGATGTTGTGTTGTGCGATCTGCTTCTCCACATCAGTCAGAGTCGGGCCGTAAGCCTCGTCCTGCAGGAGTTTCTGTAACATCACACACACAAACACAGATAAATCAGGCTCTTGATGTTTCTTCACATCTCTGTTTTGCTTTCTGGTTTCTGGTTTAAAGCAGCCGTTTTCGAATCTGTCAGACATGCAAATGTGATCATGCTAATGCTGTAAAATGTGAAAGCTTACGGAGTGATATGTAGTGTTACGAAAACAAATTATCAAAAAAATAAGACAAAGCTTTAAAATAAGGGCTCATTTGTCAAAATCACCAATAATTTTCTACATTCTTTCTCTAGATACATCCAGAAAAGCCACTGCCATTCATCTATAGAGCCAGAAGAGTCTCAAAAATAATACATATACAAAATAAAATCACACATGCAGAGCACAATTCACATTTACAACATACAGTTTGTAAATTCAAAAAATCCAATTCATAAAAATTTCCGGGAAATATTCATACTTTTTACTTGTCAATTTACGAACTGAGTTTTAAACTTATGAATTAGATTTGCATATTCATCAATTGTGTTTTTAATTTATTAATTGGATTAGCATATTCACGAATTGTGTATTGTATTTACAAATCCGATTTGCATATTCATTAATTGTGTTTTTTATTTACAAATCTGATTTGCATATTCATGAATTTTGTTTTTTATTTACAAATCCGATTTGCATATACATGAATTGTGTTTTTTATATACAAAGCCGATTTGCATATTCATGAATTGTGTTTTTTATTTACATATCCGATTTGCATATTCATGAATTGTTTTTATTTACAAATCCAATTTGCAAATTTATCAATTGTGTTTTTAATTTAGGAATTTGATTTGCATATTTATCAATTGTGTTTTGAATTTACAAAAGTGAATTTGCATATTTATTGATTGTGTTTTGAATTTACAAATTGGATTTGCATATTTATCTATTGTGTTTTCAATTATGAATTGGATTTGCATATTCACGAATTGTGCATTTTATTTACAAATCCGATTAGCATATTTATGAACTGCGTTCTGAATTTATGAATTGGATTTGCATATTTACGAATTGGGTTTTTTTAACGAATCTGATTTGCATATTTTTCTGATTGTGTATTTTATTTACACATCCGATTAACATATTTATGAATTGTATTCTTTAAATTACAAATTGGATTTGCATATTTATGAATTGTGTTTTAACTCATGAATTGGATTTGCATATTAATCGATTATGTTTTTAATTTATAAACTGGATTTGCATATTTATGAGTTGTGCTTTAATTTATAAATTAGATTTGCATATTTATCAATTGCGTTTTTAATTTATGAATGGGATTTACATATTTATTAATTGTGTTTTTTTATTTACGAATCCGGTTTGCAAATTTATAAATTGTGCTTTGAATTTCCTAAATGGATTTGCATATTTATAAATTATGTTTTTAATTTATGAATTTTATTTGTATATTTACGAATATGTGCTTTTTAAATTACAAATTGGATTTGCATATTTTTGAATTGTGCTTTTAATTTCCGAATTGCGTTTTGTGTATTTCCGAATTGTGTTTTGAATTCATGAATGGGATTTTGTAAATGTGAACTGTGCTGTGCATGTATGACTTATTTTTTAAATGTGTTATTTTTTTAGGCTGATCTGGCTCCATATTCATCTACCACTTGTTTAGAAATTGTATGTTGCCAGATTGAGGGAAAAAAAAGCTAGAAGATTTGAATATTTCATCAAATGTTTAAGGTGATGAGCTTTATACAACGCCTAGCAGCCTGACAAACATGAGCTAAAAGTAACAAAAGGGGAAAAGCAAATAACAAAATGGGAGGGTGGCGGGAGATGTGTGTAAAATACGGAAGACACTCAGGGAAAAAAATCTGACACCTGGGACTGATTTGAACTAAACTACACTTCAACTCCGAAAACAAAACTGAAGCAGTTACAGATTACTATAGTAATTTATGCTAAGCTGAACTGCATTGACACAATCTACATTGTAAAAGTGCTAATGAAATAAAAATAAATTGAACTGAATTGAAAAGGGCAGTGTTGGCAGCTACAGTCTACACCTCTGTGTGTTTTTCGGTCTCTTTAGTCTTTTTCCAGAGATGCTCCTCACCTGTTTGTCACTCATCAGTTTGCTCCAGTCCACTCCGGGCGGCAGGTAGAGCTCGTGAAGCTGCCCGTACAGATGCCTGTATGTGCCGCAGTATTTGGACCAACGATCGTGCAGGTTACTCACACTACACACAAACACACACACACACACACACGTTAGCGCTCAGAAACAGCTCTGATCTGTAGTATGCTTTAATGTTTTCTTCACTCACTCGCGCTCGATGATGCTGGCCTGCGGGTGCTGGAGCTTCTTGACTTTGCTGACGTCCATGAACAGATCCTTCAGCAGCATCTCAGCCTGAGACAGATTCTCAGCGGCCGGACCCTGCTGTCTGAGAGGAGAGCCCCTGCGCTCATTCTCCAGATCCTAAACACACACACACACACACACATTTCAGAACTCAAAACTTTCTGATCAATCTAAAATCCTCGTATACTGAAGCAATCTGCCAAAGGTTGTGGAATGAGTCTCTTTATACTGTAATAATGTGGATAAACTTCACCTCCATTTCCTGTCGAATCGATTCCTGTTTAGCTCCGCTTACTAGTTCTACGTCACTGTCTGTTTAGCTCCGCCCACTACTTCTGCATTACTGCCTGTTTAGCTCCACCGACTACTTCTGCATTGCTGCCTGTTTAGCTCTGCTCACTACTTCTTGTCTTTTTAGCTCCGCCCACTACTTCTACATTGCTGCCTATTTATTTACACCCACTACTTCTACGTCACTGTCTGTTTAGCTCCGCCTACTACTTCTGCATTGCTGCCTGTTTAGCTCCGCCCACTAATTCTACATTGCTGCCTATTTATTTACACCCACTACTTCTACGTCACTGTCTGTTTAGCTCCGCCCACTACTTCTACGTCACTGTCTGTTTAGCTCCGCCCACTACTTCTGCATTGCTGCCTGCTTAACTCTGCCCACTACTTCTGCATTGTTCCGTTTATCTCCGCCCACTACTTCTGCATTGTTCCATTTAGCTCCGCCCACTACTTCTGCATTGTTCAGTTTAGCTCGCCCACTACTTCAGCATTGCTGCCTGCTTAGCTCCGACCACTAATTCTGCATCGCTGCCTGTTTAGCTCCACCCACTATTTCTGCATTGCTGCCTGTTTAGCTCCACCCACTACTTTTACATTGCTGCCTATTTATCTCCGCCTACTACTTCTGCATTGTTCATCTCCGCCCACTACTTCTAAATTGTTCCGTTTAGCTCCATCCAGTATTCTGCATTGTTGCACAATTAGCTTTGCTGCCTGTTTAGTTCCACCCACTACTTCAGCATTGCTGCCTGCTTAGCTCCGCCCACTACTTCTGCATCCCTGCCTGTTTAGCTCCACCCACTATTTCTTGATTGCTGCCTGATTAGCTCCACCCACTATTTCTGCATTGCTGCCTGATTAGCTCCACCCACTATTTCTGCATTGCTGCCTGTTTAGCTCCACCCACTACTTCTATATTAGTGCCTGTTTAGCTCCACCCACTACTTCTGCATTACTGCCTGTTTAGCTCCACCCACTATTTCTGCATTGCTGCCTGATTAGCTCCACCCACTAT
Organism: Danio rerio; assembly: GCF_052040795.2. NCBI lineage: Eukaryota > Metazoa > Chordata > Actinopteri > Cypriniformes > Danionidae > Danio > Danio rerio. Next base: position 6,026,027 of record NC_141023.1, read on the forward strand.
TTCTGCATTGCTGCCTGTTTAGCTCCACCCACTACTTCTATATTAGTGCCTGTTTAGCTCCACCCACTACTTCTGCATTACTGCCTGTTTAGCTCCACCCACTACTTTGACATTGCAGTCGATTTAGTTCCACCCACTATTTCTGCTTTGCTGCCTGTTTAGCTCCGCCCTCTATTTCTGCTTTGCTGCCTGTTTAGCTCCGCCCTCTATTTCTGCTTTGCTGCCTGCTTAGCTCCGACCACTACTTATACATCACTGTCTGCTTAGCTCCGCCCACTACTTTTGCATCATGTGCAGTGTGTGTGTGTGTGTGTGTGTGTGTGTGTGTGTGTGTGTGTGTGTGTGTGTGTGTGTGTGTGTGTGTGTGTGTGTGTCTGACCTCCTCCAGCAGTTTGTCGGCCAGCAGGATGTTCTTCTCCACCTGATCTGCGCTCTGCTGTAAGCGTGTGACCAGAGACAGCAGGTCGTTCACCTGCGCCCTGAAAACACACACACATTGAGTATTCACAATTAATATTGACTCTCCATAGCTGTAATAATGTTTCCACTGTACAATTGGTCACCACAATACACACACACACACACAGACACACACTCAGAGACAGGGCCATCACTAATGGGGAGAAAGATGGTAACATGTATAGGGGCCCCCACAAAATCCGGCAGTTATACTATATAGGCCCCTGATCTGTGCAATTTGATGTACATTATATCTGCTCTTTGCCCCTCCCCTACCACACACACACACACACACACACACACACGTACAACTATATTTATGGGTTTCCCCACAAGGTCAAAATTCACTGGTATTGCTACACTTGTGGACATTTGGTGCAGCAATGTAAGGAACACAAGCTAGAGACGCACACACTTTCTCACTCAAACACACAGAGTCGGTCAGCAGTGTGTCAGGTGGTTTGTCAACTTCATCTGAATTAAGCTAAATGAGTGTTTCCTCCAGAGCCAGCATCACTGCTGCATCTGTCAGTCTGTCGCTTATGTGTGTGTGTGTGTTCTGTCACACCCTGCCAACACACACACTCCCACACTGGGGTGTGTTTGAGTCTCTGGAACTCCAGGAATCGCTCCTCCTTCTTGAGGAATCTCCTCACCCTGACATGCGGGGGGATCAAACACACACACATGCACACACCTGACAGTGCTTACAGATTAAACACCTGACATTTCTGAGAATAAATCTCGATGATACGCGTGTTAAATTGTTTTTCTTACATTATGGGGTCCAAATGTCCCCACAAGTAAAGCAATACCAGTCTATTTTACCTTGCAGGGACATTTTTGGGTCCTCATGAGCAAAACAACTCTTAAATCAGACAGAATAAGTGTTTTGAACATGTAAAAGTGCAGATTGCTTGCTGGTTTGGGGGTTGGGTTGGAGAAGATGACATAATATACAATCTGTACAGTTTAAACTTCATTATATCTATGAGGAGAGCCCATAAAGATAGCTGTACAAGTGTGTGTGTGTGTGTGTGTTCAGGTCTGTAAAGTTACAACCGAGCCAGTATTTACAGTATAAGGACTTTAAGTACACATAAAAATGACCTTTTACAACTTGAGAAACTTTTTCAAGAGTTCACACTCAGCTGATAATAGAGCATGTTTGGCATGATGTCCCCAGAGAGAGCCCTGAGCATATGAGATTCTTAAGCCTGGGGCTCCCTCCCGCTAGCAGGGCGAGAGGGGGGTTTGAGCTCAGGTGGATCTTGATGAACTCCCCTGACTTGTTTCGGGCTAACTGACAGATGGCTAAAGAGAGATATGCAGCTTACTAAGAGCTTGATTATGATGCTAATTTGTATGTTCAATTTTCTTAGGTTGCATATTTTTGAACTGTGGGAGGAAACCGGGAAACCCAGGGAAAACCCACAGGAGCAAAAGGAGAATGATTGAACTCTGCACAGCAATGTTAACTGGATCAGTACGGACTTTAACCAGTGACATTCTTGCAGTGAGGCAACAGTGCTAATCACTGGGCGGGCATGTCGCCCAATCTAGAGAGGAGGGCGGAGTTGGGGTGGAAGGGGGGATCTTCAAGATAAAGATACTGAGGTAACAAACACTTTTTATTTATAGTGAGTTAGGAATGGTCTCATTGATGAATTAAGTGTTAGCGTGCTTTCACATCTGTAGTGCGGTTCATTTTGTGCGGACCAAGAGCAATAAATAATACATTGTAGCATCATCTGATTGCTTTGATTCACACCACACTGATTGCTTTGGTCCGAACCAGTTGAAAAGAACCAAAATGAAGTCATCTGACAAAATCCACATCACTCATTGGCCAGATGTTGTTGAACTTAGATCCTAAACTGCTTTTCAATTGGTCAGAATTATTGTGCGGAAAAATGCTGCAAGTAAACAAACCGTCAGACACAAAGGGCTCTATTTTGACGGTCCATGCGCAGAGCGCAAAACACAGGGCGCAAATGCTTTCAGGGCGTGTCAGAACGCATTTTTGCTAATTTAAGGATGGAAAAATCCGCTTTGCGCCGTGGCGCATGGTCTAAAAGGGTTGAGTTTATTTTCTTAATGAGTTATAGGTGTGTTTTGAGAATAAACCAATTAGAGCCTCATCTCCCATTCCCTTTAAGAGTCAGCTGCGTCGCGCCATAAGCGCATTCGCTATTTACAGGACGCAAAGTAAGTCTAAGTGGAAAACTGTTAACAGTTAAAACAGTTAACAGTTGTTTTTGTTTTGTTTTTAACAGAAAACTGTTAAACAGAGCATCTACTGCGTGAGAATGAGAGATAAATGATCTACTTTCACTTTCGCTCTTGGATAGGGAAACCTTTACACACAGACATCAATTAGTCTATAAATAATTAATTGCTTTTGTTAAGCGCAAATATTTGTTTAAAAACTATTTCTAAATTCAGTTCTAATTTCCAGCAAACAAATAAATGAACAATAATAAAGAAGTGTGTTCAAAAACCTGAGTTATATCCTAAAACACATGCTGTGCCCCATATGGTCTAAAACCTGCAGGTGGACAAATCTAAGCTTGTTTTTAATAAAACAAATATAAATAAGGATATAATAAAAAATACTGCTAATAATAATAACATTATGCAAAAGCAAATTGTTATGAATGAACTGAAAAAACCTCCCGAGATGAAGAAGACATAAAAGCAGTGATTTTTCATATTTATGTGGGCTAGAAAATAATATGTTTTGTAATATTTTAATCCTTTATATTTATATCCTATATCTATTCTTATTATATCCTATATATATATATATATATATATATATATATATATATATATATATATATATATATATATATATATATATATATATATATATATATATATCCTTAGTATTTACAATTTTTCAGATATTTGCCTATTGCTCTCTTGTGTGTATTAAGCAGTGCGTAAGCGAGGCGCAACTCTGCGCTGGAGTTTAGACCGGGTTTGTTTTGGTCTAATGAAAAATCTATTTTAGTTTCTCAAAATAGCAACGCGCCAGCGGTCCGCCTCAGAACGCCTTCCTTTTTAGACCAGAACGCCTATGGGCGCACATATGAGCGCTAGTGCATTTGCTATTTAAACAGCTTAGCGCAAAGCCTCAAAACGACTCTTGCGCCAAGCTGAAACTACCAAAAGACTATTGCGCTGCGCCTTGCGACACACTGCGCCGGGTGTATGATAGGGCCTAAAGTGTCGCTTTTGACTATGGAGGTACGACTGCGCTGGCTGATTGTATCCCTGCTCATAGTATACTATATAGTTTGAATAGACCACTGTAGACAAACTATACATTTCGAGAATGAAGCACAGCTACGGCTGGAAAATAATGTTTTAATGCATCGCAAACGGCGAAGGCGAATCGCACGTCACTTCAGGAGGAGGCGTATATTACTTTAGCTAAACTGCGACATGGTCATCTTTCCGAAATATTACCAACGGTCCATAAGGTGATGTTTTCCCCCTCTCTCTCTCTCTCTCTGTTGGTAAAACGCTGTCAACAAATATTTTTCCCACATATCCCATAATGCACAGCACATCGGCCTACGGCAGCTGGATTAGTGCAAAAAGGCGCAGTACTTTTTGCGGTTGAGTCTGTTTTATTTCGGATCATATTCTCACCACAAATGAACCACTAAAGGGTTGGTTTGAAAGCGTACCGAGACCGCTTTTTTGGTGCGCACCTGAGTGCGATTGCTACATTCACACCTGCCCAAACAAACCGCACCAAGAGGGAAAACGAACTCTAGTGCGATTCAACCGAACTAAATAAGGCAGGTGTGAAAGCACCCTTAGCTTATGCGGGTCCAGCTGTGGTCAATCATAAGCATGCTTCATCAAGTCAAATTTACGAATTTTAAGATCCTTTATAGGACTACCAAGAGTTAAATTTCAGACGTATACAGGGTTAAACACTAAAGATTTTCTCTAATGGCTCGGTATTATCTTGAGGAATCATGTAATTGTTTTAGATTAAAATTTCATTTCGGGGCTTTGCTGAAAAATGTCTAACAGCAGTTGTGAAATCTCTTTGCGATAAAAAAAAGTTTATAAAAATATGGTTTTATTGAGATGTATTGTTGGTGATTGGACAGATGTTGGCCCGATTGAGCAGTTTTACACATTTTTATTTCAAAATGAAGACCTAAAACAAAATACTTTTAGGAATTTTAGACTTTTTGTAAGGCCTAGTGGACACCCTGCTTATAACTAAACATCACAAAGAGGTGAGGGAAAATCGTACGTTTTAAAATTCACGCAGTGATCACGTTTACAGCTTAGGAATTTCTTTACAAATTTAAACAAACACACATTCACACACAATATGAAAAACAAATGAGGCTGTACGCCATTTCTGAACCTGTCAAAATGGCTTTTTCAGATTGTATGCAATGATGATTTTGATGATTTAACTACATAAATGTAAGAGCCATAAGTTAATAGTTTTATTTATGTTAAATTAATAATAACATGAAAGGCAAAACTTGAATATATTGTACTAAATTATTTAATTTTTAATATAGAGGACCAGCTGATGTGCCATCTGAGAAGGATGAAGTTGTCTCATGAAGACGGGAGCAAAACTGTTGACCGTGTAACGTAGTTCAGTTAAATTGTTATTAAAACTTTGTTCGAAATGACATCACTGGACTTTTTCAAAGAGAGAAATAATACAAGAAGTGACGGATTGATGACACAATTAATGTCAGTCACCAGCAATCTAGCCCATGCAGATCACTGGAGATCTACAAATCTGCCAGCAAAAGAACTACAAGTTCCAGTCATACACCGCTCATTCGCACCTGTTCCTTATTTAGTAGATTACACACACTGACTGCTGAGAGCTGCTCATGAACTGATTTCATGGACTATATACACTGCACACACGCACACCTCTTGGCTGAGTCTTGTGGTTGTGAAAATTACGACGTGTTTTCCTTGCCTACCGTGTTTGAACCTTGTTTTGTTTGTTTTACGTCGTCTGCTGCCTGCCTTTTGACCACTCGCCTGATATTTGACTTCGACTCTGGATCACCTGTATAGATTTGCTTGCCCCTGTGTTGACCATTGCTTGCCTGATCATTCTCTGTATAATAAACTCTGCATTTGGAAAAGTTGGCGGTTCTTTCTGCTGTGGCTACCCCTGATAAACAAAGGGACTAAGCCGAAGGAAAATTAATGAATGAATATTGGACAGATAAATTAACCCTTATTTGGTGACAAATCCACTGTAAAGTGTAGTAACCTCACTGACATAGATAACAGTATCATTTTATTGAAGTCATAAGGGTCTTTCCAATGAGTATTTATAGCGATTGCCCGATAAAGGGCCCTATAAAGGGTTAAATACATACGTAAGAGAACTACAGTTACATTTATTATCAATTAAAACAAGATTTGTTGATGTGATTAAAAGGTGAAACCAGAATGACAGTTTGAGTGACTAACAGCAGCAACACACACACACACACACACACACACACACACACACACTGTGGTCAAACAGAGCGGGATTTTCTTCATTCAGCTGAAACAATTCACAATCAGTGACGCAGCGGCATGAATCTCACTTACACACACACACACAAACACAAAGACTGATGCTTTAAACAACACACCCATGGTGATCCTGCACATAAATAGCCATAAAAACACTAAGAACAGGAAACACACACATACACATGCACACCTCTGTGACTGGACAAACCGGATGGACTTCAGTCGAGATGAAAAATGTGACTGAGTTTATTAATGAAACACACACAGAGCGAAACAGCAACTCTCTGACCTCTAACCTACTGCTGACTGGAGGAATACTATATTATTAAATATAAACATTGTGAAATTAAATTTACAGTGACAATAATTAAACAAAACATGTAAAAAATACAAATTTGATATAAAATATAAAACATAAAATATAATTTAAAAATCAGATTAAGAAACATATGAATTAAATAAAACACAACAACTGAAAATAAATATTATTAAATAAAATATAAAATATAAACAACTGAAATAATTTTTATTAAATAACATTGTTTAAAAATACTACTATAATAATTATTATTATTGTTATTATTGAAATATATATAATATTTTATTAAAAATAATTAGAAAAAAATAAGATATCAAATAAAATTTAAGTATAAATATAATAAAATATAATTTAACAATAAACAAAAAATAACTATATTTTGAAATAAGATATAATATAAACAATTGAAATAATTTTTTATAAAATATTATTCATAATATTTGTTTTAAGTTTTGTTTTAAATATTTATTTTTGTGTCATTTAATTTATAAAAAAAATTCGAATTATTTTGCTTTAAGAAAATATTTTGTATATATTATTTTATACAATAATGTCAAATATTATATACAATATATTTTATTAAAACAAAATAATTAGAAAAAATATATAAAATGACACGAAAATAACTTAAAACAAATATTATGACATGAAATAAAATTTATAAAAATATTAAAATGTGAAATAAAAATAGTCTATAAAATTTTAAGACTAAATTTAAAAAATCTAATCAAACGAAAAACAAAAATTTATTATTTTTTAAATCAGTTAAATAAATTAGTAAAATAAATTAAATATGTACTCCTATTTTAAAAATGTCATTACAATAAATAAAAAACATAATCTATGATATTTTTTATATTTTATTTGAGTCTGTTGGTTTGTTGGCGACATGGTGGCTCAGTGGTTAGCACTGTCGCCTCACAGCAAGAAGGTTGCTGTTTCGATTACTGGCTAGGCCAGTTGGCATTTCTTTGTGTAGTCTGCATGTTCTCCCCGTGTTGTTGTGGGTTTTCTCCGTGTGCTCCGGTTTTCCCCACAGTCCAAACACATGTGCTATAGGGGAATTGATGAACTAAAATGACCGTAGTGTATGAGTGTGTGTGTGTGTGTGTGTGTGTGTGTGTGTATGAGTGTTTCCCAGTACTGGGTTGCAGCTGAAAGGGCATCCGTTGCATAAAACATATGCTGGAATAGCAGGCGGGATTAATCCAAAGGAAAATGAATGAATGAATTACACAACAAAAGGCGGTTCATTCCGCTGTGGCGACCCATGATCAATTCATTGTTATTTCTATAGTGCTTTTACAATGTAGATTGCGTCAAAGCAGCTTCACATAGAAGATTAATAAAGGGAGTAAGCCGAAGGAAAATGAATGAATGATTTAGATTTAATCTACAACTGATAAATTCAGAATAACGTTTATGAAAATTGATTAAATTTGAGACTGCATGTTCAATTGCAGATTGTAATATTATATATTACTATTACACATATATTTATATTGTCAAATCTGAAATAAAATAAATATAAAATAGAATATTAAACAAAAACAAATACTAACTACATAAAACAATTTTTATGGCAAATTACAGTAAAATAAAAGACAAAAACAATTATCTTTTAAAAATCATAGATAGCATCAACTTAAGTGCATCCAATGCAATAAATAAATAAAAAAAAAACTAAACATACAGTACCAACAGATGAAAAGGTAAATAATAATGTGGCTTAACAAAAACTACAATTGTACAATCTGTATCACACAATACACTAAGGAAAGAAAAAGAATCTGGAACAAGGACTTGGTCTATATTTGACTACATGTTCTTGGATATAGTCAGAATTATGAGCCCTCTTCAAATTTTTTTCTTCCTTTAAAAATATTTTCTAAATGATGTTTAACAGAGCAAGGAAATTTGGACAGTATGTCTGATAATATTTATTCTTCTGGAGAAAGTCTTATTTGTTTTTTTCCGGCTAGAATAAAATCAGTTTTAATTTTTTTATGAACCATTTTAAGTTCAATATTATTAGCCCCTTTAAGCTATTTTTTATTCGATAGTCTACAGAACAAACCATTGGTATATAATAACTTGTCTAATTACCTAATCTGCCTAGTTACCCTAATTAACCTAGTTAAGCCTTTAAATGCCACTTTAAGCTGTATAGAAGTGTCTTGAAGAATATCTAGTCAAATATTATTTACTGTCATCATGACAAAGATAAAATAAATCAGTGATTAGAGATGAGTTATTAAAACTATTATGATTAGAAATGTGTTGAAAAAATCTGCTCTATGTTAAACAGAAATCGGGGAAAATAAACAAGCGGTCTAAAAATTCAGGAGATGCTAGTAATTCTGACTTCAGCTGAACCAAATTTTCTTCACCTGGTTTAGAAAGTCACATTTTTTCCAGCTTTAGGAAGAAGAGGATCCACTGTGTTGGGGTTGGAGGTTTCTGATCCTTCCACCTGAGCAGTATTAGTTGTTTGGCCAGGAGCACAATAAAAGCCATGCAATCAGATTGTATCTTTCTAAGATTATATGATATGGGAAAAATCCCCAAGAGGGCAATCAGTGGGCAAGGAAAGACAGATACACCCCAAAAAAACAGTGTCGCAAAAGCAGTTTATACAAGACCAAAACATATGTGTGTGAATGGCTGCGGTGGAATTGCAGCGAGTACAAGCAGGATGTACAGTTGAAGTCAGAATTATTAGCCCCCGTCAAATTTCTTTCTTCTTTTTTAAATATTTTCCAAATGATGTTTAACAGAGCACAGAAATTTTCACAGTATGTCTGATAATATTTTTTCTTCTGGAGAAAGTCTTATTTGTTTTATTTCGGCTAGAATAAAAGCAGTTTTTAATTTTTTAAACACCATTTTAGGGACAAAATTAATAGCCCCTTTTAAGCTTTATTTTTTCTCGATAATCTACAGAACAAACCACTGTTATACAATAACTTGCCTAATTCCCCTAACCTGCCTAGTTAACCTAATTAACCTAGTTAAGCCTTTAAATGTCACTTTAAGCTGTATAGAAGTGTCTTGAAGAATATCTAGTCAAATATTATTTACAGTCATCATGGCAAAGACAAAATAAATCAGTTTTTAGAGATGACTTATTAAAATTATTATGTTTAGAAATGTGTTGAAACAAGCTGCTCTCCGTCAAACAGAAATTGGGGAAAAAATAAACAAGCGGTCTAATAATTTAGGGGGGCTAATAATTCTGACTTCAACTGTATATGCTGAAAGTGCTTTGAGAGCTAACTTTTTCATTCATTCATTTTCTTTTCGGCTTAGTCCTTTTATTAATCCGGGGTTGCCACAGTGGAATGAACCGCCGAGCTAACTTTTACTTTTAACAAAACTAAAGGTCATGTTTCTCTGCTTATAATCCTCAAAGGCATCATGAGCACCAGAAAGCAGATGTTTGATGAGCAGAGCAGCAGCATGTCATGGCTTTTTTTTCATCTGTTGTGTGTCTGACGCCTGGTGTTTGACCTATAAACTCATTTACCATCATTTGCCGTGATTTAAACTTCTCACACACACAGGTATGCCATGAATGCTGCGCTCTGATTGGCTGAGAGCATCAGGGATAATTAGTAGTGTCACTAAAGGAAACTGTATTACAGAGCAGGTAACATTAACCCTTTAGTCATCAGGGATTGCATTAGCTTACAACAGCCAACACATTTATTATATTAACCATTCATCTGTCATTAGTTTAGCCACCATAAATTATTTTTTAGCTCATGCTCTATTGAAAAATATTATTAATAAACAGATTTAATGATGAATTGGTTAATTAATATTAAATAATTAAATGTTAATTAATTTCAATCATAATATGAATGTTATATATTTAACGAAATTACTAACATTAAAATCAAAAAGAAGATATCTCAGATCATATATAATATCACTAAATATTAAATATGTATTTTGTATTGCATCTACTTTTATTATTATTATATTACATAATTAAACCTATATCTTTTTTAGTTACATAAAAATAGCAATAACTGAGATTCAGTGATACCTATTTTGTAATGATTTTACATATAAACGACATACAAAACGGTGGAAAATATTATATATAATATACAATTATATAATGTCTTTTTTTATTGTAATTTTATACATTAAATTAAGTTTTATTTAAAAAAACTACTATTAAAATTGACATTTTTAACTTTTGAAAACATACAAATGTGAGTGTTTTTTACAAGATTATGTATAATTATTATGCAAAATGTATCATTATTTTAATTAATTATATAATGATGTAATTATATATTATATAAATGAATTATAATTATAACCAAAATATCTTTTTAGTTGTAAAATGACATAATACTATTTATTATTTAACCTTTTACGTATTTCCAATGTATTTTAATATATTAATTAAAATAATACGTTTTTATATTTTTATTTTTAATGATTATTATTTATTATTGTGGAACTGCTACCATATGTGAGCTTTTCTCCATTAAATCAATTTAAATAACCATTTATTGTAGTATTTTAACATTTATTATTATTAATAAACATTAAATTAAATTAAATTATAATTTAGATTTGAAAGAAATATTAAGCATTTGTTTCACTAATTCAATATTATTTATAAATATTAAATCAATTAATTACAACAGAAACTTAAAAGTTTATTGTTTTTATTGTATGTAAATGAAAAAAAAAACGTTAACATTATGTACTATATGATATTGTATTTTAAAACAAATATTCCTTATTACACTTATTATAAAGAAATACTTATTATATTTCACATGTCACCATTAATTACATTTTAAGTCAGCTATTGTAGTATTTTAACATTTATTATCACATGATTGCTATTAAAATTTAGATCTGAAAGACATCTTGAGCGTTTATTTCACTAATTCAATATTATTTATAACTATTAAATCAATTAATTACAACAGAAAGAAGGACATTTTAATGTTTATTGTATGTAAATGTTCTCTTCCTTCAATAAAAATATTAATAAATCAATTGATAACAGAAATACTATAAAATTATGTAATATTATGCATTATATGACAATGCATTTTAAATTTACTTTACTTTATTACACTTATTATAAAGAAATAACTATTATATTTGACATTTTCACCATTAATCACATTACTTTTTGTAGTATTTTAACATTTATTATTATACAATTGCTATTATAATTTACATTAAAAGGCATCTTGAGATTCTATTTCACTAGTTATATATTATTTATAATTATTAAATCAATTAATAACAATAGAAAGGTGGAATCTTCACTGTTTTATTGCTTTATTGTTTGTAAATATTATTTACTTTCAATAAAAAATGATAATAAATCAATTAATTACACAGAAAACCTTAAGATTGTGTATTCTTATGTCTTATTTGATATTGAATTTTAAATCTACTATACTTTATTACACTTTTAAAATAAAATCTATAATATTTGACATTTTCAACATTCATTATAGTCATTCATTCATTTCCCTTCGGCTTACACCCTTTATTCATCAGGAGTCACCATAGTGAAAGGAACCACCAACTATTCCAGTATACGTTATTTTCATGCGGATGTCCTTCTAGATGTGGGGGAAACCGGAGCACCTGGAGGAAACCCACGCCAACACGGGAAGAGCAGGCAAACTCCACACAGAAATGCCAACTGGCCTAGCAGGGACTTGAACCAACAACCTTCTTGCTGTGAGCCCATTATTATACTAAATGAGCATTTTTGTGTGTTTTAACGAAGTGTTTTGACTAATATTTACACCTGAAACATGTATATTGAAACATGTCATCATTATTTCAACTTAATTAATGAAATAAGCTTATCTCAAATCTACATTTTCAGCTCTATTCCTGTCCTCTGTCATTTATCAGCATTATTGCGCAGACATTGATCTCTCCGTCACGCATTATTCAGAGATAATGTCAGATTATCCCTCATAAAACATCCAGCTTACTCAATCTCTGGAGATACGGCCCTGCCCAGCCATAAAGATAAATCACTTCACACACACACATTTAACACACAAACACACTCAAAAATCATTTCACTGAGAGTGTTTTTTTTTTTTTTTTTACTATAGTAAAGCAGTAAAGGATTGTGTGTACTCACTGTCCGGCTTTAGCAGGGCTGTATTCCTTCTTCTTGAACATGCTGGAGTGTGTGTGTGTCGTCTGTGAGCGACTCGCTGTCGTCTGTCCTCTGTTTTGATGGGCAGGTGTTCAGGCTCCGCCCACTCAAACAGGTGTGGCTCATGGAGGCACTCCGACTGGACGTACCTGTTCCTGCACTCTCAACTCTTCCTCACACATAATCAAACCTCAAACACGCACACATGTAGACAGACAGTTTGAGTGTGTGTGTGTGTGTGTGTGTGTGTATACAGCATATATGCTTGTTTGTGTGTATATATGTGAACGTGGTTGTATGTGTGTGTGTTACTATGTATATATTTGTCAGTGCAAATTTGTGAATTTATATGTGTGTGTGTGTGTGTGTGTGTGTGTGTGTGTGTGTGTGTGTGTGTGTTCAACATCGTCGGCTCCGTGTGTCTCAATCTCGTCCGCTTTTTAATGCAAAGCCTTGACATTGTCTCTGCGGTTGTGCGGAAGACCATCATTGGAACTCCTCATGAGGAGGAAAAGTCTTGAAAGGTGACTGCAAAAGAAACTGCATGCGCTCAGAGTGCAATATCCAAGTATATTAATAGAGTGTTAAGAGGAAGGGGAAAATGTGCATATAAAAGGTGCACAGGTATGACCGCAGCCTTGAGAGGATTGTCGAGCAAAGTTGACTGGGGCTGGCGTCAGAGCATGAAGAACCACCGCAGACATCTGCATAACATGTGGAGTTCCATGTGTCAAGCCTCTCCTGAACCAAAAACAACATTGGATGCGTCTGTGCTGGGTGTTGTTGGCTAGTGGTCCCGAGTAGTCTTTTCAGATGAAGGCAAATTTGGTCTTTTGTTTGGATTTCAAGATCCTAGAGTCTGGAGAAGGAGCAGAGAGACACAAAAGTCAAGCCGCTTAATGTCTAGTGTGCAGATTCCACTGTCAGTGCTGGTTTGGAGAGCCATGTCTAGGGCCAGACGGAATCTGCCGACGCTTTTTTGCTATTTCTGCTGAGAATTTTGGTAAAGATCTGTGGATTTCTGGGGAATTATTTTGGGAGTATCATAACTAAAACCTTAATATGTGAAATAAAAAACATTTGAACTTTTATTTAATGTTTAAAATGCAAATCCACTTAGATTCACTTTATTTGGTAAACGTAGCAAATCTCTCATATAATATCTCCACTAAAAGACAGAAAATATTACTGTACACACTGCACTTTACATAAATCAGATGAACATTTTCACATTAGTCAATAATATTACTGAAATTAATTTAAAAACTGAGTAAAATAGATTTACACACATTTACTCAAGTAAATAAACAGAATTAACGATGGGATAAAAATCTGCTGAATTCTGCTGAAAATTTGCTGAATTCTGATGATAATCGCCGGAATTCTGAGGAAAATCTGCATATTCTGTGCGAAACATGCGGAATTCTGAGGAAAATCTGTGGAATTCTGTGCAAAATCTGTGCAAAATCTGCTGAATTCTGAGGAAAATCTGTGGAATTCTGTAGACAATCTGCGGAATTCTGAGGAAAATCTGTGGAATTCTGTGGAAAATCTGCGGAATTCTGTGCAAAATCTGCTGAATTCTGAGGAAAATCTGTGGAATTCTGCAGAAAATCTGCGTATTCTGTGCGATATCTGCGGAATTCTGAGGAAAATCTGTGGAATTCTGCAGAAAATATGTGTATTTTGTGCAAAATCTGCTGAATTCTGAGGAAAATCTGTGGAAATCTGTGGAAAATCTGCAGAATTCTGTGCGAAATCTGCATATTCTGTGCGAAATCTGCGGAATTATGAGGAAAATCTGCGGAATTCTGTGCAAAATCTGCTGAATTCTGAGGAAAATCTGTGGAATACTGCAGAAAATCTGCGTATTCTGTGGAAAATCTGTGGAATTCTGCAGAAAATCTGCGTATTCTGTGCAAAATCTGCAGAATTCTGAGGAAAATCTGTGGAATTCTGTGGAAAATCTGCGGAATTCTGTGCAAAATCTGCTGAATTCTGAGGAAAATCTGTGGAATTCTGCAGAAAATCTGCGTATTCTGTGCGATATCTGCGGAACTCTGAGGAAAGTCTGTGGAATTCTGCAGAAAATATGTGTATTTTGTGCAAAATCTGCTGAATTCTGAGGAAAATCTGTGGAAATCTGTGGAAAATCTGCAGAATTCTGTGCGAAATCTGCATATTCTGTGCGAAATCTGCGGAATTATGAGGAAAATCTGCGGAATTCTGTGCAAAATCTGCTGAATTCTGAGGAAAATCTGTGGAATACTGCAGAAAATCTGCGTATTCTGTGGAAAATCTGTGGAATTCTGCAGAAAATCTGCGTATTCTGTGCAAAATCTGCAGAATTCTGAGGAAAATCTGTGGAATTCTGTGGACAGTCTGCGGAATTCTGAGGAAAATCTGCGGAATTCTGAGGAAAATCTGTGGAATTCTGCAGAAAATCTGCATATTCTGTGCGAAATCTGCGGAATTCTGAGGAAAATCTGCGGGATTCTGTGTGGGCCTAGCCATGTCATACGCTGGCGTGAGTCCATTGTCTTTTATCAAGTCCACAGTCAGTGGAAAATTTGAGCAAAATCTGCAGAATTCTGAGGAAAATCTGTGGAATTCTGCGGAAAATCTGCGGAATTCTGTGCAAAATCTGCAGAATTCTGAGGAAAATCTGTGGAATTCTGCGGAAAATCTGCATAATTCTGCGCAAACAGATTCCGTGTGGGGCTAGCCATGTCATACGCTGGAGTGAGTCCATTGTCTTTTATCAAGTCCACAGTCAAAACAGCTCTATACCAGCACGCTTTAAAGCACTTCATGCCTCCTGCTGCCAAAAAGCTTTTTGGAGATGATGATTTTATTTTTCAGCAAGACTTGGGACCTGCACACAGTGTCAAAGCTACCAATGCCTGGTTTAAGGACAATGTTATCCCTGTTTTGAATTGGCCAGGAAACTCACCTGACCCCATTGATAATCTATAGGCTATTGTCAAGAGGAAGAGGAGGGAACAGAGACCCTGAAATGCAGACGAGCTGAAGGCCGATATCAAGGCTGCCATTACACCTCAACATGTGTCAAAGGCTAATCGCCTCCATCCCATGCCGCCTTGATGCTGTGATTAGTGCTAAAGGAGGCCCAAGAAAGTACTGAGGACATAATACAGTACATTAACACACTTTCCAGAAGGCCAATAATAACCTTTTTATGAAATTATATAATTTAGTGAAATTCTGGATTTGAGTTTTTGTCATCTTTAATCCATAATCAATTAAACTGAAATAAATGAAAGCTTGAAATATTTCACTGTGTGTGTAGTGAACTAATATAACACACGTTTAACTTTTTTAAACAAATTACTGAAATAAATGGACTTTCCCCTCAATATTCTAATTTATTGGTTCATACCTGTACACACACACACACAAATATATACATATTATGCTGTGTATGCTATAATATATGCAGTCTCTTTTATTAGCATAGGACGCTAGTCTTGTTTTTGAATCTGCCACTATGCACTATGAATCTGACACACGGGCATTTGTAGCTCCGCTCTCATTTGCATTTAAAGGGCCGTGAAACCCATGTTTCAGCAGGGTGTTTTTACACCTCTACTTTGGAAAAAGTCAGGAAAGTGGGCGTGTCCTGCTCTGTTTAGCGGGGAGTGTCGGAGGAGGGAAAAAGGCATGGTCTGTAAAAATTTGCATAAAAATGGGAGTGTCTGTTTGGGCATGCGCTGATTTTCACACAGGCAAAACAAACACAGACGCAGAGGAGAAAGACAGTGACTGTGTTTACATGGACAACAGAAATCGAATTATTTGCCAAATTATTAAATGGTGGACTTTAACTGCAGTTTGGCTCTTTCATTCAGGAAATTTCATTCAAGCCCCTTGTGACAAACGAGATATTTGATTAGAGGAATTGCTGGAAGCGTGTATTTTTCATGAAATGTTTGATACCAAACGACAAAAGAGAGAAAAAAACATAGGTAACGCATTTCTCTGTAACTTAGATGCACTCAGTAGGCAGCGTCAGAAAGCTGTGTGTTACTCCTGTCACAAAATGCGGCGAAAATCCTCCACTACGGTAAGTTTGATTATGGTGTTTACATGTTTACGCTCATGAGAGCGGCATTTACAGACGATTTTTCAGTCCATAATATTGTAGTGATATTAACGTACTGTAAACTTTATTAACTTAGAAATCATGACTAAGTGCTGTCTTTAAACACTGAAAGAGTACTGCTGACGATACCAACTAACTTTGCCTCTGAATAAATAAACAAAGACCACTGATTGCTCACTTACCAAATCTGTAGAGACAGGACAATCAACACCAACTGGAGCTGTGTCTTTATTAAAAGGAGACAAGCAGCAAATCCGTATTTCACCATTTCCAGATGAGAAAAACTCTCGGGTACACATTGTTCCTTAGACATGTATTTCTGTCGCGTGTTGCCTGCACTGTAATCCACACATGAATCCAGCTGCGCTCTCATAGCGGGAAAATGAAAACAAAACCTTCACTGCAGCACATTATAAAAGAAACACTGACGACCCGTGTCTCCAAACATCTCTTGTTCTCCCACTTGGCAACACAACGCGGCGTCTCTCTGCCTTCTGAACACTGTAACTGCAGCATGGATATTAATGAAGTTGCATCGCATACATAATAGAGCGCGCTGATTGGTTTGAACAAAGCCTTTCTCATGCATTAATGAAGCACACTCAGGGACGTAATACGGTCTCCCAGGCACAGACGTCCAGTCTACACGCTGGAATACACGCTAAGATCTCATGGCCGTGACGCAGCTTCAAAAATTCGTTTCAAACGGGAAGTACGAATTTGCTCGAAATAACACAATTACAACCAATTTACACTTTTTAGTGAGATATAGGTGTCCTAATAGTGTTTTTAGCAGTGTGGGACACATATACGACTGTCAACAGCTCAAACACATGTGTTTAGGTGTTTCGTGGCCCTTTAAAGTGACAGTTACCAAAACGGCACAATTAGAATCAAAGCCCAAAAGGGTCAGTTTTAGAGAGTTAGAAAAACAATTTTTTTTAATTATTTTTTTTATTTGCTTGTTTATTTTACAGGGACAATACACTTGACATTGTTATACAAAGATAACCGATGTTGTGTACATAGGGCATATAGCATAAAGCTGATTTACAGCCCTCGTCCCTGGTTAAAAGGTAATTCTCAAAGTAATTCTGTGTGTTACTTTGAGCTGACACACACACACACACTCTCTCTCTCTCTCTCTAGAGACATCAGAGACTAATTTTACATCTTGTAAATAGAGGTATAATATTAATCCTTAAATAAAAAGTTCTGGCTGATTTAAAAAGTATTTTAAACTACAGAGGATCAGTGAAATATCCTCACTAGTGAGTCGATTCTCTTTATAAGTGAGGGCAGCTGAGCCCTCACAATTACAGTTAAACCTGCACACACACACGATAAATTGTTTGTAATGACTAATACTAAAACACAGCATCCCAAAAAAAAAAAAAAAAGCAAAGATCTGATTCTGTTTCACAGTATAAACAGTGTGCAGACAGACAGCCTGAGTATCTTTTACAGCACATCAAGAGTAAAGTATCCACATCTATTAAGAATAGAGACGACATTGTCTATTACAAACATGCAGGCGACCTCTTATCGCACACTCGGACCTGTATTAATATTATTATTATTATATTGGTGTATGTTAAAAACTGCGCACTCTTATTTCAGTGCTGTAAAGCTATTAATTGAGCATATAGTTTGCCTTTTCTATTGCGCATTTTTAGACACATTATGTTAGTGTGATATTCACGGAAAGAAAAGTTATGTGCTTTGTTTAAACTTCCTTTTACCTCTCTATTTTTGGCGAGTTTGACTACAGAAATACAAAATCAGGAATCAATTTTCAGAATGCAGCATTTGTGTGCCCGCATCCACCTTGTGTTCCTTACGTTGTGGGCACTAAATGTCCCCACAAGTATAGCAAAACCAATACATTTTGACCTTGTGGGGACATCTTTTGATCCTCCTGATGAAAATGGCTCTTAAATCAGACAGAACGAAGTGTTGTGAACAAGTAAAAGTGCAGATTGTTTGCTGGTTTAGGGGTAGAGTTGGAGAAGAGGACGCAATATACAATCTGTACAGTACAAACAGTGTTATGTCTATGAGGAGAGCCCATATATATAGCTGTAAAAGTGTGTGGGCGTATGTGTGTGTGCTGGAGAAGGAATGCAGTCAGTCCAGTCAGATGAACAAGTGAAACTCTCTCAGCTGCTCATTCATCATCATCATCATCAGTGTTTCAAACACTCACCGCTCTGATGAGAGAAACACAGCAGACAAACACACACTTGTCCAGCACTGACCTGAGGCTGAATATCAGCTGACTAAACATGTAACACACACACACACACACACATGCAGGCAGAGACGTGTCAACATTCTCATTAGAGTTGTTTAGGCCGCAGGCATCTGCA
>NC_141023.1:6050000-6097500 GCF_052040795.2 Danio rerio
TAACTGATTTATTTTATCTTTGCCATGATGACTGTAAATAAAATTTGATTAGATATTTTTCAAGACACTTCTATACAGCTTAAAGTGACATTTAAAGGCTTCACTAGGTTAATTAGGTTAGCTAGGCAGGTTAGGGGAATTAGGCAAGTTGTTATATAACAGTGGTTTGTTCTGTAGACTATCGAGAAAAAATATAGCTTAAAGGAGCTAATAATTTTATCCCTAAAATGGTTAAAAAAATCAAAAACTGCTTTTATTCTTGCCGAAATAAAACAAATAAGACTTTCTCCAGAAGAAAAAATATTATCAGACATACTGTGAAAATTTTCTTGCTCTCTTAAACATCATTTGGAAAATATTTTAAAAAATAAAAATCGAAGGGGGCTAATAATTGTTATTGTTATTAATAATTGGTGGGGGGTTTTTCAAACACAACTAATTTCATCCTGAATGAGCATAAACAGTTTGGCAAGCAATCGAATGCTTTCATTAAAACGTTAGATGTGTGCATTTTTAAAGTGACGCCTGTTATTTATTGTAATCAAACGAAAAAATATCTGAATAAATCATTAATTGGTTGGTGTTTAATCAGAATGTGTAAGTTATACAGTTAAGAAACGACTAATGAGATTTGAAAGCTTGATTCTATTTCATTATAACAGCTATTTAGTCATTTTTTAATAATGGGGTATGTGCCGAGCTAGTGCTGTTCTCATGCCGATACACTTCCGGTGACCTGTTATTGTGAACTTTTTCCCATTTTATACGGTTCCTTTTACAGCATCGATGTTGTAATGTCATTAAAATACATTCAGTTAAATAAACTTTAGCATTCATTTAGTTGGATTTGCATATTTATGAAAATTGGATTTGCATATTTATGAATTGTGTTTTTAATTTACGAATTGGATTTGCATATTCATAAATTGTGTTTTTAATTTACGAAATGGATTTGCATATTCATAAATTGTGTTTTTAATTTAAAAATTGGATTTGCATATTCATAAATTATGTTTTTTAATTTAAAAACTGGATTTGCATATTTATCAGTTGTGTTTTGAACTCGTGAATTGGATTTGCATATTTACGAATTGTGTTTTTAATTTACGAATTGGATTTGCATATTCATAAATTGTGTTTTTAATTTAAAAATTGGATTTGCATATTCATAAATTATGTTTTTTTAATGTAAAAATTGGATTTGCATATTCATAAATTATGTTTTTTAATGTAAAAATTGGATTTGCATATTTATCAGTTGTGTTTTGAACCCGTGAATTGGATTTGCATATTTACGAATTGTGTTTTAAATGTATGAATGGGAGTTTGTAAATGTGAACTGTGCTGTGCGTGTATGACTTTCATTTTGTTTAATGTGTGTGTGTGTGTGTGTGTTTTTTTGTCCACTGATATGGACCAAGCCAAAATGGCGCAATTAAGTTCAAATCCTAAAAGGGTCAGTTTCACAGAGTTATAAATCATTATTTGTGTGGTATTTCGAGCTGAAACTTCACACACACTCTTGACACACTAGAGACTAATTTTACTTCTCATAAAAAGAGGCATAATAGGTCCCCTTTACAATCGTTAGATAGCAAACACACCTTATTTTGTGCTATTTCATCACAAAAGCAAAACACTGACCTGAAAATCATTTCTCGCTTCAAACTGAGAGCATTTATTTCTGTCTGCAGTCAAACAATCTGCAAACTCATTGACTCATGTAATGTGTATTTAGAGCAATAAGAGAACATTAATCCAACATAATCATCTTTATTTGGTGTGTGTGATGGGTCTGACCTGTCCGATATGTGTGACATCATGAGCTGTTTATTTGCACACTAGTTTCTGCCATCGGTGGTGTTTCTGAATGGAAAACACAGTGTTTTAATGGAGTGTAGATGTGGTGTATTGTGCTGTTCTGTTGAAACGGGTGTGTCACCTTCACACCCTACTCAGGCACTTAATACACATACACACCTACATACCTGTGTGCACACACACACACTAATCCTGACCACACAATAGCCTGTGTGTCGATATTGACCGGAAACACTGACGCGTTCTGTGCAATTAATTCCAAAAAACAACTAATGAGTTTAAAGCGACAGTTTACACAGAAATTACAATTTACTCACTTTTTACTACCAATATATGGAGTCAGATGAGTCTCAAAAATAAAAGTTACAGTTATAAAGTAAAATTCACACTTGCAGAGCACTTTGCTTGGGGGAATATTTATGTTTTTTATTTGTGATTTCAGGTTCACACTCATGAATTAGATTTACATATTTACGAATTGTGTTTAGAATTTATGAATTGCATTTGCATATTTTTTAACTGTGTTCTAAAGTTACGAATTGTGTTTTTCATTTATGAATCAGATTTGCATATTTATGAATTGTGTTTCCAAGTTAGGAATTGTGTTTGCATATTTAGAAATGTAGTTTTTCATTTACAAATCAGATTTGCATATTTATGAGTTGCATTTTTAAATTAGAAATTAGATTTGTAAATTCATCAACTGTGTTTTGAATTTATGAAATGGATTTGCATATTTAGTAATTGTGTGTTTCGCTTAAAAATCAGATTTAAATATTTACTAGTTGTGTTTTTAAATTAACAATTAGATTTGTAAATGTATCAATTGTGTTTTGAATTTATAAATTGTATTTGCATATTTATGAACTGTTTTGAAGTTATGAATTGGATTTGCATATTTACAAATTGTGTTTTTCATTTACAAATCAGATTTGCATATTTATGAGTTGCATTTTTAAATTAGAAATTTGATTTGTAAATTCATCAATTATGTTTTGAATTTATGAAATGGATTTGCATATTTAGTAATTGTGTGTTTCACCTGCAAATCAGATTTAAATATTTACTAGTTGTGTTTTTAAATGACAAATTAGATTTATCAAATTAAATTTATCAATTGTGCTTTGAATTTATGAACTGGATTTGCAAATTTATGAACCGTTTTAAAGTTACAAATTAGATTTTCATATTTATGAATTGTAGTTTTCATTTATGAATCCGATTAGCATATTTATAAGTTGCGTTTTTAAATTACAAACTGGATTTGCAAATTTAACAATTGTGTTTTGAATTTATGAATTATATTTGCATATTTATGAACTGTTTTGAAGTTAAGAAGTGGATTTGCATATTTATGAATTGTGTTTTTCATTTACAAATCAAACTTGCATATTTATTAGTTGATTTTTTTAAATTACAAATTAGGTTCAAAAATGTATCAATTGTGTTTTGAATTGGATTTGCATATTATATAGGTTTGAAGTTACAAATTGTATTTGCATATTTACGAATTGTGCATTTCATTTATGAATAAGATTTCTGAGATGAGTTTTTAAATTAGAAATTTGATTTGTAAATTCATCAATTGTGTTTTGAATTTATGAATTGGATTTGCTTATTTAAGAATTATACATTTCATTTACGAATCAGATTCACATATTTATAAGTGTTGTTTTTAAATTACAAATCAGGTTTGCAAATTTACCAAATGTGTTTTGAATTTATGAATTGGATTTGCATATTTATGGGTTGCATTTTTAAATTACAAATTGGATTTGCAAATTTATCAACTGTGTTTTGAATTTATGAATTGGATTTGCATATTTACAAATTTTGTTTTTCATTTAAGAATCAGATTTGCATATTTATTAGTTGCATTTTTAAATTACAAATTAGATTTGCAAATTTATCAATTGTGTTTTGAATTTATAAATTGGATTTGCATATTTTTGAACTGCTTTGAAGTAACGAATTAGATTTTTATATTTATGAATTGTAGTTTTCATTTACGAATCATATTTGCATATTTATGAGTTGCGTTTTAAAATTACAAATTAGATTAGCTAATTTATTAATTGTGTTTTGAAGTTATGAATTGGATTTGCATACTTACAAATTGTACATTTCATTTACGGATCAGATTCACATATTTATGAGTTTCATTTTTTAAATTAGAAATTGGATTTGCAAATATAATTGTTTTTTTAATTTATGAATTGGATTTGCATATTTATGAACGGTGTTTTGAAGTTACGGATTGGATTTGCATAATTTATGAATTGTAGTTTTTTCATTTTTTAAATTACAAATTATATTTGCAAATTTTTAATTGTGTTATGATTTTATGAACCGGATTTGCATATTTATTAACTGTTTTGAAGTTAGAAAATATATTTTAATATATATGAATTGTAGTTTTCATTTACAAATCAGATTTGAATATTTATGAGTTGCGTTTTTAAAGCCCTCTTCAATCATATTTTCCAAAATTAAATGTTTTCCAGTTTTCCAAAATTACGAGGACAATGTGTCAGATCGGGGGCCACAGTTTATCTTCAGTGTTTGGCGGGCATTTTTCCGACTTGCATTTATCTTCTGGTTACCACCCGCAGACCAATGGACAGTCCGAGTGTAAATCCGAGAGATTTCCCTGCACCAGGAGCCAGTATCTAACCGTAGGTTGGGTGTGCTCAGAATTCTCTTTCAAACCTCCACCGAACTAAAACCCTTTCAATGTGCTCAAGGATACCAACCGTCTCTATTTCCCTGGACTGGTGAAACCTCTGACGTGCTTGCGGTCAATCACTAGTTGCCAGAGAACGAGAGGGTGTGGGACTCAGCACATGTCCATCTTCGACAGGCAGTACGGAGGTACACTACTGATGCAAATCATCATCGCCTACCTAATTCTACTTACCAGCCGGGAGACAAGGTATGGCTCTTTACCAGTGACATCTGACTCCATCTGTCCCCGCTACATAGGACCGTTCACCAAACACTTCCAAAATCAACCCTGTCACTTATTATCTCAATTTGCCTCCTCGGCATAGAATTGCAGCTAGCTTTCATGTCTCCCTACTTAACCTTTCACTGACCCTGTTTCTCCTCCATCCACAGACATGGAACCACACCCCCCCCCTCCCAACCAAGCCGAAGTCATCTGTGATAACATCTACTGAGGATGTCAAGGAAGTTCTCAACTTCCGAGAAAGGCCAACTCCAATACTCAATTGATTGGGAAGAATTTGGTCCTGAGTAGAGGTCTTAGACACCCTGTGATGACATCCTAGATCCTACTCCCCTTGAGAAATTCCAAAACGGACACCATGAATGCCCGCCTCCCCGAGGCCATGGTCGTCCCTGCCGGTCTAGGGTGCCTGGAGTCACCCGTGGAGGGGGTACTGTCACACCCTCGGCTCAGTCCTGCAGCTCCCATCACCCTTCTCCCTCACTATCCACCTCTTACCACTCCAGTGCTCAATCACCTGTATACTAATTCCCTGCACCCACAATCACCGCACACACTCACCTCCTTCATACACTCACCAGCTGGAATCGAAGTTGGATGGTTCACCTCATCTTCTCTCCCTCTCGTATTCTTCCGTGGATGTCTCTCCTCGCCTGTGGATGCAAAGTCAACTGAACAAGGGAAGTGTCTAAAGATTATCTGGTGTCTGACTAAAGATCTGATGTTTACCTGATGAACTGTGTGTGAGAGATCGCTCACCCTCTGTTGTTTACCTTGTGAACGGTTTATGAGATCGCTCACTCTCTGCAAAACCACTCACCTGCTTCATCTCTCTGAATGAGCTTCTTTGTTTTGAATGAATTCCGGGAATTTCCCGGGAGACAGAACAATACGGGAGATGGGTGGGAGATGGGTCTGAAATATGGGAGACTCCTGGGAAAAACTGGAGTGTTGGCAGGTATGTGTAAATGCTATGTACAAGTAAATATACAGTAAATTATGTACACTACCTGACAAAAGTCTTGCCGTTGATCGCAGTTGTAAGAGCAACAAATATTAACTTGACTTCTAGTTGATCATTTGGAAAAGTGGCAGAAGGTCAAGTTTTCCTATGAATCATCTGTTGAACTGCATCCTAATCTTCACTAATACTGCAGAAGACCTACTGGAACCCGCATGGACCCAAGATTCTCACAGAAATCAGTCAAGGTTGGTTAAGAAGAAATCATGGTTTGGGGTTACATTCAGTATGGGGGCGTGCGAGAGATCTGCAGAGTGGATGGCAACATCAACAGCCTGAGGTATATGTCCATTACATTACAAACCACAAGAGAGGGCAAGTTCTCCAGCAGGATAGCGCTCCTTCTCATATTTCAGCCCCAACATCAAAGCTCCTGAAAGCAAAGAAGGTCAAGGTAATCCAGGAATGGCCAGCCCAGTCACCTGTAATGAATATTATTGAGTATGTCTGGGGTAAGATGAAGGAGGAGGCATTGAAGATGAACCCCAAGAGTCTTGATGAACTCTGTGAGTCCTGCAATAACGCTTTCTTTGCCATTCCAGATGGCTTTATTAATAAGTGATTTGAGTCATGTCAGAGATGTATGGATGCAGTCCTCCAAGCTCATGATGGAGTCAGACACAATATTCATTGTTTCCACTGCAGCAGGACTTTATATTCTATACTGGACAATATTTTTGTTCAGTGACGAGACTTTTG
Source organism: Danio rerio (assembly GCF_052040795.2). Classification (NCBI taxonomy): domain Eukaryota; kingdom Metazoa; phylum Chordata; class Actinopteri; order Cypriniformes; family Danionidae; genus Danio; species Danio rerio. Next base: position 6,056,510 of record NC_141023.1, read on the forward strand.
TGTAAGCAAAGTCAGACCTTACTGTCCTAATGAAATCATTCAAAATCAAGGCATGATCAGATTGTATTGTGGTAAAATAAGCGTAATCTAGAGGCCTTTGCCTTTCATATAAGCCACTTCTGATACCAAATGACCAACTAGAAGACAAGTTATTATTTGCTGTTTCTAAAACTTGAATAGGTGACAAGACTTTTGTCTGGTATGGTACAAGACGGAGGTCTCAGAAAATTGACAGATTTGCAGATTATTAATGGATGCTTTTTACTAGTTGTCATCTTATAAATATGGTAATTCTGAAATTGTGGCAAACACAGGTCTGTTCTTGTCCTCAGATTGCGAGGGACATGTTTCTATGACAACATTTCCATTGTAATGACTCATTTTTACAAGTACGTGAATGCTTTTTACTAGTTGGAATCCTGTAATTATGGTAGTTTCGACACAGTAAGAATGCACCTTAAATTTTAATGGGATGAGCTGTGTAAGCACATATTAATTTTTTTTAATAAAAAATACAACAAAGCTGCAATATTGATACAGTGCATTCAATGAATCTACTGTTGTTTAAGAACATATTAACTGTTCAGCTGATGATAAAACTCATTTCCGAACATACACAAATATATTTTGAAATCTGCAAATTTTCTGAAGTTTATGTGATTTTGGATGTTTCTGTATTGCATCCTATGTGGGGAAAAAAACTAAAATACTACAGTAATTTAAAAATACTATAAAGTTTTGAATTATTCTCAAAGTATTTGAATCAATCTGGTAACACAACAAATATAGTAATTATTATGCTGTGGTAATTCTATCGTTTCCAAGGTAACATAACAACTATAGTAATTAATATGCTGTGGTAATTCTTTAGTTGCCATGGTAGCATAACGACTACAATAATGAATTTGCTGTGGTAATTCTATCGTTACATGGTAACACAACATAGTAATTAATATGCTGTGGCAATTCTATAGTAGCCATGGTAACATAACGACTACAATAATTTATATGCTGTGGTAATTCTATTTTTGCCATGATAACAACAAATATAGTAATTAAAACACTGTCGTAATTCAATAGTTGCTATGGTAACACAACAACTATAGTAATTAAAATGCTGTCTTAATTTTATTGTTGCCATAGTAACAACAACGATTGTTATTAAAATGCTGTCACAACTCTATAGTTGCCATGGTAACACAACTATAGTAATTAATATACTATGGTAATTCTATAGTTGCCATGGTAGCATAACGACTACAATAAAAAAATGATGTGGTAATTCTATAGTTGCCATGGTAACAACAACTATAGTAATTAATATGCTGTGGTAATTCTATTGTTACCATGGTAGCAACAAATATAATAATTAAAACACTGTCGTAATTCAATAGTTGCCATAGTAACACAACAACTATAGTAAATAAAATGCTGTTATCATTCTGTTGTTGCCATGGTAACAACAACTATAGTAATTAAAATGCTTTCACAATTATATAGTTGCCATGGTAACACAACTATAATAATTATTATGCTATGCTAATTCTATAGTTGCCATGGTACCATAACGACTAGAATAATTAAAATGATGTGGTAATTCTACAGTTGCCATGGTAACAACAACTATAGTAATTAATTTGCTGTGGTAATTCTATCGTTACATGGTAACGCAACAACTGTAGTAATTAACATGCAGTGGTAATTCTATTGTTACCATGGTAACAACAAATATAGTAATTAAAACACGGTCATAATTCAATAGTTGCAATGGTAACACAACAACTATAGTACTTACAATGCTGTCATAATTCTATTGTTGCCATGGTAACAACAACTATAGTAAATAAAATGCTGTCAAAATTATATAGTTGCCATGGTAACACAATTATAGTAATTAATAAGCTGTGGTAATTCCATTGTTACCATGGTAACAACAAATATAATAATTAAAACACTGTTATGATTCAATAGTTGCCATGGTAACACAACAACTATAGTAAATAAAATGCTGTCACAATTTTATAGTTGCCATGGTAACACAACTATAGAAATTAATTTGCTGTGGTAATTCTATAGTTGCCATGGTAACAAAACGACTACAATAATTATTATGCTGTAATAATTCTATAGTTGCCATGGTAACAAAACGACTACAATAATTATTATGCTGTAATAATTCTATCGTTGCCATGGTAACACAACAACTATAGTAATTAATATGTGGCGGTAATTATATAGCTGCCAAGGTAACACAACAAGTAAAGTAATTATTATGCAGTGTTAATTATATAGTTGCCATGGTAACAACTATAGTAATTAATATGCAGTGTTAATTATATAGTTGCCATGGTAACACAACAACTACAGTAATTAATATGCGGAGTTAATTATAGTTGCCATGGTAACACAACAACTATAGAAGTTAATCTGTGCTGTTAATTATAATTGGCACGGTAACACAACAACTACAGTACCTAATATGTGGTTTTAATTATACAATTGGCACGGTAACACAACAACTACAATACCTAATATGTGGTGTTAATTTTATAGTTGCTATGGTAACACAACAACTATATTAATTAATATGCTGTGGTCATTCTATAGTTGCCATGGTAACAACAACTACAATAATTAATATTCCGTAGTAATTCTATAGTTGCTATGGTAATACACCAACTACAATTATTAATATGCTGAGGTAATTCTATAGTTGCCACAGTAACAGAACTACAGTAACATAAACAAATGACCAAATACTGTAGTTTTCTACAGTACTTGGTATTGCATATTTTACTGTAAAATATACAGTAATTTTCACAACGTAACTTTAAAAATACAGTAAAATACAGTTCATATTACAGTTAAATACTGTATATTTACAAACAAAAATGTTAATTAACAGTGTAAATATGCTGGAACGATCTAAAATCAGAAATATTATGTCGATTATGAACATTTGATTTCGCCTGCTTATGTTTATTCTCTCCAAATGTTCTGGATGGCCTGCAGGTTTTGCTCACAAACACAGAGGAACATTTTTGTTTCTGTCGTTCAGAACTAAACACACAGCATATGTAATGAAGGGAGGTCTACAGGGAGAGACGCGTCCCAGATACTGCACTGCAAAACACACCAGCTCAACTCAACCCAACTCCAACCAACTAATTACAGACGATTACAAACACAAATAATGATTTAATTATAGAGACTCAGATATGTATATCTTCTGAAAAAAAAACACAGGCTGCTCGACTGAGAAAACTCGCTAGAAGGACTGCAGAGTAGTGTGGTAGCTATGCAGAGCTATGGACAATTATGGGATTTTTTGTTTTAAATTGGTCAACGAAAAAAATATATATACACAAGTAGGTGCTTCAGGGGTGTATCAGTATCAGTGCTTTTTGGATTACATTTAGTCATTTAGCAGACGCTTTTGTCCGAAGCGAAGTACAATGGAGGAGGCGATACAACAAGAAGAGGCACTACACACAAGTGCTGATTATACAGAGGAACTGCTAGTGCTCAGAGAATTAAGTGCTAGAGCAAAGAGGGAGTGTTTTTTTAATAGAGAGAGATAAGAGTGTTTCTCCATGTGGTTTGTCAAGCCCACTTACCTGTTTGAGACACACTCAGTATTGCACGATATTTTGAGGCTGTCATGTGGTGTGTAGTTTGGTGGGAGGGAAAATAGTAATAATAATAATAATAATAATAATAATTCCTTACATTTATATAGCGCTTTTCTGGGCACTCAAAGCGCTTTACACAGTGAGGGGAATCTCCTCATCTACCACCAGTGTGCAGCATCTACCTGGATGACGCGACGGCAGCCATTTTGCACCAGACCGCACACCACACACCAGCTGATTGGTGGAGAGGAGACAGTGATGCAGCCAATTGAATATGGGGATGGTTAGGAGGCCATGATGGACAGAGGCCAGTGGGCAGATTTGGCCAGGATGCTGGTTAATCCCCTACTCTTTTCGAAGGACATCCTGGGATTTTTAACGACCACAGAGAGTCGGGACTTCGGTTTAACATCTCATCCGAAAGACGGCGCTCACTGAGAAGTATAGCGTCCCTGTCACTATACTGGGGCATTAGGACCCACACAGACCGCAGGTTGGGCGCCCCCTGCTGGCCCACTAACACCACTTCCGGCAGCAACCTAGCTTTCACATGTGGTCTCCCATCACTGACTGCTTAGCTTCAGTGGGCGACCATGTGAGAGTTGCAGAGAGCTAGCTGCCGGCTTGTCCTTGTTTTTTTTTAACAGGGGGTTATTAAAGGGATTTTTTAAGGTGGTAATTCTATAGTTGTCATGGTAACACAACAACCATAGGAAAAAATGTGTTGCGTTTATTATATAGTTGCCATGGTAACACAACAACTATAGTAATTAATAAGCTAAGTTAATTCTAAAGTTGCCATGGTAACACGACTATAGTAATTAAAATGCTGTGTCAATTATATTGTTGCCATGGTAACACAACTACTATAATAATTAATATGCGATGTTAATCATATGGTTGCCATGGTAACACAACAACTATAGTAATTAATATGCTGTGTTAATTACAAAGTTGCCATGGTAACACAACTATAAAAATTAAAATGCTGTGGAAATTCCTTAGTTGCCATGGTAACACAACTATAGTAATTAATTTGCTGTGGTAATTTTATAGTTGCTATGGTAACACAACAACTATAGTAATTAAAATTCAGTGGTAATTCCTTAGTTGCCAAGGTAACACAACAATTATGGTATTTAAAATGCCATGTTAATTCTACAGTTTCCATGGTAACACAACAACTATAGTAAAAAAAATGCTGTGGTAATTCCTTAGTTGCCATGGTAACACAACAACTATAGTAATTAAAATGCTGTAGTAATTCTGTCGTTGCCATGGTAACAACAACTATAGTAATTAAAATGCCATGGTAATTCTACAGTTTCCATGGTAAAACAACAACTATAGTAGTTAAAATACTGTGGTAAATCCTTAGTTGTCATGGAAACACAACAACTATAGTAATTAATATATCATGTTAATTCTACAGTTTCCATGGTAACACAACAACTACAGTAATTAAAATACTGTGGTAAATCCTTAGTTGTCATAGAAACGCAACAACTATTCAATATGCCATGTTAATTCTATAGTTCACATTGTAGCACAAAAACTAGTAATTAAAATGCTGTCGTAATTCTATCATTGCCATGGTTACACAACATGTATAGTAATTAAAATGCTGTGGTAATTCTTTAGTTGCCATAGTAACACAACAACTATAGTAATTAATATGCTGTGTTAATTATATAATTGCCATGGTAACAAAACAACAATAGAAATGAATAAGCAGTGTTAATTATATAGTTGCCATGGTAACACAACAACTATAGTAATTAATATGCTGTGTTAATTCTATCGTTGGCATGGTAACAACATGTAAAGTAATTAAAATGTGGTTGTAATTCTTTAGTTGCCATGGTAACACAACAACTACAGTAATTGATATGCAGTGTTAATTATACAGTTGTCATGGTAACACAACAACTACAGCAATTAATATGCAATGTTAATATAGTTGTCATAGAAGCACAACAACTATAGTAATTAATATGCAGTGGTAATATGCTGTAGCACACTGCATAACTGTCCAACAGTAAATGTCAGTTCATATTAAGGTTAGACACATAAAGTCGTGTAACCGTGTAAATATACTACAATCAGACAGAAACATCATGTAGATTATGAACATTTGATCATGCCTGCTGTTCTCGATAATCTTGCTCAAACACTGAGGAACTTTTTTTTTGCCATTCAGGACTAAACACACAGCATATGTAAAGAAAGAGAAAAAACAAATCAGTTCAACACACTCTGAGGAAAATGAAAGTAAAAAAGTGACACCTTCATAGCTATAATATTAAAAACACACTTGTGCACCAGCGTGTTCCATCAAATTTGCCTTCATCAGGGTGAACGTACAATTTAAATTTAAGCAAAATACCACAAAACCCAAAGGCTTTACTTTTATTTTAAGGTGTCCTTGTTTACAGTTGAACTATTAGTTTAATTAGTGAGTAATATGAATAAATTACACGCTCTCACTATACGGTTAGGCTGAGAATGTGGGTTAGGTTTAGGGTTAGCTGCATGCAATCATGCACAATTAATTGTGATCACTAAAGTATATACGAGGAACTTGTGTAACAAGGACAGCCTAGAATAAGGTGTGACCCTCTTAGGTTTTTACGAACTTGTCAATTTTGCGTCAAAATCATGTCTTTCAGGCTAATGGAGAGAAAACATCCCAAATGTTTCAAGCATTTAGGAAATTTTGTGTCTGCAGGTTTAAATTATAGCAGTATTCTGAGATAAAAAAAAAAAAAACTATTTTGTTCTCTATTTCAGCAGCACCTACAGTTAAAGTCAGAATTATTAGCCCCCCCTGAACTATTAGCCTAATGTTTATTTTTTTCACCGTTTTCTGTTAAACGGAGAGCAGATTTTTACATTTCTAAACATAATTGTTTTAATAATTAATCTCTAATAACTGATTTATTTTATCTTTGCTATGATGACAGTAAATAATATTAGTCTAGATATTCTTTAAGACACTTCTATACAGCTTAAAGTGACATTTAAAGGCTTAATTAGGTTAATTAGGCAGGTTAGGGTAATTAGGGAAGTTGTTGTTTAATGATGGTTTGTTCAGTAGACTATCGAAAGAAAAAAAAATGCTTAAAGGGGCTAATAATATTATCCCTAAAATGGTGTTTAAAAAATTAAAAACTGCTTTTATTCTAGCTGAAATAAAACAAATCAGACTTTCTCCAGAAGAAAAAATATTATCAGACATACTGTGAAAATCTCCTTGCTCTGTTAAACATCATTTAGAAAATATTTTAAAAAGAAGAAAAAATTCGAAGAGGGCTAATAATTCTGACTTCAACTGTACATTCACACAAGCAGCTGTAATCTTCATACATTTCATACATTTTGTCAAAGAGAGCAGACAAAAAATAAATAAATTAAACAGGCAAATCAGGTTACAGACACATGCATAGACTCCAGAGATTCATTTGAATGCAAAAGCAAAAATATATATTTTATTGCATTGAAATAGTTAATTATTATTTTCCATTTAGTAACTTAAATTGTTGTGAAAGCGATTTTCGAAAAGCACTTTTTCCAAAAATTTATCAAACACTATATTAAAAATTCAAAGCATTTTTAAGCATTTCCAGCACTTGTACAAACCCTGAAGAATAAATGCAAAAACTGCTCAAATAAAATACAAATTTCAATTGGCTACAGAACAAACCGAACTTCTATAATTACCCTAGTTAAGCCTTTAAATGTCACTTTAAGCTGAATGCTAGTATCTTGAAAAATATCTATTCAAATATTATGTGCGGTCATCATGGCAAAGATAAACAAAAGTCAGCTATTAAAAAATTATTTTAAAAAAATTCTATCTTTGTGTTCGCAAGACAGACGTTTGTTAGATTGCTAAAACTTGGTTATTAAAAAAATTCTTAAAAATCATGTTTTAAAAAAATAAAATCACTGGATGTTGGTAACAACCAAAGTAATCCATATCTGCATAGAAAATAAATCGAATTGGTTTACAAACGAAGTTCTGTGTGATAACATGACGTGACCGAGGGAAAAAGTATTGAACACATGAAGAAAGGGAGGCGTAGAAAGGCAGTGAAAGCCCAGACAGCGGCTGAAATCTCTCAGTAGTTCTTCAGCAATCCTCTGCCCTTCCCCAGCGTAAATGAATATCAGCTGCTTCAGTCCAACATCTACATTAGCAGGAGGATGAAGATGAAACCAGAGTGGACATTTTAGCAAGACAATAGCCCCTTTAACACATACAGACCTTTCCGGAAAATTACCGGCAATTTTCCTGAAAGGTCTGTATGTGTGAATAGGCCTTTGTTGAAAATACTGGTAAATTCGTTCAGGCTATTTTCCGGAAAGAGAAGTTGTAACATTACGGGTAATTTGCCAGAATGCTGCGCTGTGTGAACGCAGAGGGAAGATTGCCGGAGAGAGCGCATTCACGTCTAGAACGTGCTGACGTGAGACGTCTATTCCAGCCAATCAGAACACGCAGTTGCATTCACGTCTGCACAGTTTATGAGAATAAAAGCCTTTGAATATTTACCAGACATATTTAGCTTCTAGATGTTAGTCAGGTAACGTTTATATGTTCCTTCTTAATACCAACTGTGTAAATAATTATCGATAAGATGCTTTATGATAAGCCGTTGTTTGGTTACCTTCAAGCTCTGCTTACTTCAGTTGCTTGACGAGTCGGGTGTGCCAGTGAAACAGCCCATAAGCGTCAGTATACACACATATCATGTACATCTCGACATGCAAAAGTGTTTTCAGCGAAGTTGTTCACAATACTGATCCATCCAGTTTGTAATGTAGTCAAATGTTTACAAACACAAGCGCAGCCGTTTAGAGGTCTATTCTGGGTAACGATGTCAGAATTTATCGCTATTTTGGAATGGATGTGTGAATGGTGTTTTCCGGAAAAATTCCGTAACGCCCTCGCCTGTGTGAACGGCGCTTTTTTGAATTTACCGGTAAAGTCATTCCGGAAATATTCCGGATATTTACTGGCATCACTGTGTGAAAGGGGCTAATGGGGTATATGCTGAAGCATGCTAATAGGACTTTTAATTTGCCAGTAACCTGGGTAAAGCGCTTCTGGCGAATTGAATGCCAATGCAAAATCCGGTGCGTTTAAGATCGGTTTTCTTTAAAAATCAGCGATCTCCACTAGCTGAGTGATATCCGATATAAAGTGGGTCTCAGATTGTACAAGAAGCACTGCATTAAATTACATTTCCCCCCCGTCATGTCTTTATAATATGAGCATTTATTTTACCCCAGTATATTCAATAGAGCTTCTGCGCTAGCCTGCCGATTCTGACACGTGCGTGCGAGTAAACAGCTTTTTGTCTCGTTTTACACTTGAGCAACTAAATAAATGCTAAAGTTTATTTAACTGAATGTATTTTAATGACATTGCAACATCGATGCTGTATAAGCAACCGTATAAAATGAGAAAAAGTTCACAATAACAGGTCACCGGAAGTGTATCAGCATGGGAACAGCACTAGCTCGGCATATACCCTATAATCCAAAACACAGCCAAGGAGACTCTCAGATGCTTTCAGAGAAAGAAAATCAAGCTGTAGAATGGCCCAGCCAATCACCTGATCCGAATCCACTAGGAAACACAAAATAAAGCTCAGATTTGATAGGCGAGACCCACAGAACCGTCAAGATTTTTACATGCTGTTAAAGTCTGTGAGAAACTCACACCTGGGCAATGCATGAGGTTTCATTCTCCACATGAGAGTCGCCTTTAACCTGCCATCATTAATACAGCCTTTTATATAAGGCAAGGGTATCCAAACTCAGTCCTGGAGGGCTGGTGTCCTGGAGATTTTAGCTCCAACCCTAATCAAACACACCTGAACCAGCTAATCAAGCTCTTACTAGATACACTAAAAACTTCTTAGCAGGTTGGAGCTAAACTTGGCAGGACACCGACCCTCCAGGACCAGGGGGCTACTCCATAAACCAAGCTTACAGAAAAAGCCAGGCTTATTTTGGTAAGTCAGGTTTATTAATGGCGGATTCGGTTTCATAAATCAAATTTACGATAGTTCAAACTTGGTTACCCTGGCAACTTATGCTGGGAAACTAGCCTGGTCCGGGGCAAGCTAACTCTAACGCTAAGCCTTAAGTTCAAGCTTAATCAAAGTAATGTTAACATTCACCTGCCATAATTTGATGCCATTTAAATTCACGTAGGCTGCGTCCGAAACCGTCTACTACTCAGTAGGTACTGCATTTGAATTTAAACGTACTACTCGGCCGTTAGAAAAGTACGTTCTATACAGTATGAATGTGAAAAGTATGAATGGAATTCGGACGTACTACATCCGCCATTTTGTCATGATCACGTGACCTACCTGCGTCAGTTGCGTCACTTTACATCCATTCATGAATTCTCTCACGGGGCATCATGGGATAGCGCAGCATGCATGGGATGCGCACTTCAGAATCTCGCCTGAAGTAGTAAGTCATCCGGGTACTTCTCGCATACTGATTTTCGAATTCTATGAATTCGGACATACTACTCGGCTCGCATACTGGTTTTAACGTACTATATAGTATGGAAGTATGCGGTTTCGGACGAAGCCTTAACCTATATTTAAAAATATATTGCTACAAATGTAGCCTATTGAACAATCTGCAGTTTCGCGGCTCACTCGCTGTGAACAGCTGTGTCTCATTTCAGAGCTCTTTCAGTTCTCAAAGTTGCCATGGTAGCACACAACATAATCGATGCTCGACCTTTAAGGTTTCACGACAGAAACGTGCACGAGCAGTTATCTAGATTATTTAAACTGAACTCAGACTAGTTAGATCAAGTAATCTTCAACTTGCTGTTATGGAACCAGTTTAAGCGTGGACGTTTAGTTCAGCTCATTGACTTTAATCCCCGCTTATTTTAACCACTTTTATGAAATAGCCCCCAGGTTTGGACACTCTTGATATAAAGTATTAAATACATTTAAGTAGTTCAGCACTTTCTCCTCGTGTCATTCTGTTGTTATCACGCATAACTCTTTTTGTTTCAGATTATAATTGTTTTGTTTTATTTTTATGTTTGTATTAAAATTAGTTTAATTCCATGTCGACAGCTCCTTTAGAAATAATATTCCCAGAAAAAAAAAAAACATGACGATGTGTTCAATACTTATTTCCCCCACTGCCTGAACTGCCAAAACTAAACGAGTTTCTATTTGCACAAATGTTTTCTTCCAACCATTAAAAAAATAATAATGTTTGACATTTGCATTTGAGTGTTCACAAGACAGACGTTGATGATTATTAAAGCGCTTCAGCGTCTGTCATCACTGTGACATTCATTATCAGCAAAAACCAACACACCGGAGTCTGAGGAATGCAGGGCTGCGAGTGTGCCGGAGGTGAAAGCGTGTAATAACATCCACAATAAAAAGTTATCTGCGATACATTTGAGCGCATTTATCAGCAGAAAAGCCACTGATCTTTTATGACAAGAGGGTGGCGTTTCTCGAACTTATCAGCGCTTCAGATCATGTCACTTTTAGTGTAAGCAAAGTCTGAAACACACCTTTCGGGCTCTGATCAGACGGGACCGGTTTCAGCGTTCCACGCATATTTCCTGACGGCATTTACTATGGTGCAGGCGGACGCCTCACCCTGCAACTCGAGCGCAAGATATGTGGGAGAATCTCCAGAAAAACTGGCCAAGTATGGGCTGGTGTTAAACATATCATCACAGAAAGAAGGAGAGGTTGCATTTTTGCATAACTCTGACAACAAAGGCAAGAAGAGGAGGAAGAGATTGTGCTCAAGTGAAAATGCCACTACTTTTCAAAAAAAATGTTGAGCAAGTACAGAGTAAAAGTGTTTGATCGATATCATTGTTTATGGAACATTTTTGGGAGAAAGTTAAACGTTTTGTCCATGGTATTAAAACAGAATGTTCCCAAATGCCAAAAAAACTTTGTGTATTAAATATTCTTTTCTCATTATTTGTTATTCATGATTTATTTTTTTCTCCTGTTGATTTATGCTCCTGAATTGCATTAATAGGATCCTGATCTTTACTTCCAACAACTTTTAACCTCAAAAAAGTGACTTTTATGAATATTTTTATTAGTTTAAAGTAGGGATGTAACGGTATCAGAATTTCACGGTACGGTAATACCTCGGTATGAATGGCACGGTACAGTATTTATTGAATCATTTACAGGAAAAACAAAACTAATGAAAAGACTCGAAAAAAGTGCCAAAAGTGTTTATTTACCTTAACACTGAACATATTAATGACATATAAATGAGCCATCTATCTGTACGTTTCGAAACAGGAACTTCAATTTTTCAATTTTAACAACAAAAACCTATTAAACCATATTAAAAAATAAAGTTTCGATTTAGTATTGTTGAAAACTCATCACATTCAACATTTAATCACTCACTCACTTAGATAGAGATGGGTTATGTAAGGAAAATCATATAACTATAATCTGGTAAAAGCTGGGATCTCTGGGCATGTCCCCAGCAACAGAAAAAAACCCTCTCATTTGGGACTGAGGTTTCTGGGACAAGAGAGATATGACTTGGCCAAGGTTGACAGCAGTGGGTAACGTTGTGCATTGTCTTTCCACCACTTGAGAGGACAAGCCATGAGTGAGATAGAGGTCTCTTTGCGGTGCAAGTCAATGTCTGCATCAATCTGAACAGTGTGCTGTGTTCTGCAGTCCCCATGACTGTTTTTAGTCGTATTCCCCGACTTATATTTCACCACAGTCTGGCAGTGCCTGCACACTGTTTTTGTCTTTATCTGTCACCTTTTCTCCTTTCTCGTATGTTTTCAGAAAGAAACCGAAATGCTTCCACACATCCGATTTAAAACCTGCTTTAGGTTCGATCATTCCCAGCTCTTTTTCTTCCCCGCTACTAGCAGCACACTCCATTTCCACATTACTGGATCTGTAGCGACAACAGACCACAAAGGATGATGGCCACGCCTGGGCTGATGGGAATTGTAGTTCCCGCTACCTCCCGTTCACTTCATTCGCCTGAGCAAACTTTTCTCAGAAATATAGTTTTATTGAGTCATGCGCCTACGGTAATATGGGAAAAAATTACTATTGTGGTATTTACAATATTGTTACATCCCTAGTTTAAAGTGATGTATCGTCTGGGTTGGTGTTATATATTACGCAACAAACACCTTGTAATAAACTTTCAGTACATTTTCTGTTATTTTAGACTCATTTCTCTCTATATTGTTTATTATCCTAGAAAATTCAAAGTTGATTTTAAAATCCTTCTTTTTACATATAAAGCTTTGCACAATTCTGCCCCGGCCTATGTCAGTGAGCTTATTAGGCCATATACAGCTTGTAGACCATGAAGGCCCATTGAGCAGTTTCTTTTGTCTGTCCCTCGGTCTCGCTGCAAATCAAAAGGTGATCGACTTTCTGTGTTGCGGCCAGGGGCGGACTGGCCATCTGGCAATTCTGGCAAATGCCAGAAGGGCCGGACCATTTTTTAAATGTGGACCGGTATCTCTTGCAAGATGTGAATATTATGATAATGATGATGATAATGATGATAATAATAATAATAATAATGATAGTAAATGTTAAACATTGGCCCAATCGGCAATAGCCGACTGGTTTCGAGATGGGCCGACCCAATCAGAGGTTACGTGGACATAATCAAAATTTGGCGAGAATGTCAAACAGGTAAGTGCAACACAAGCAAATTGTCAGAGATGGACCGTAAAAAAAAAGTTAAGGCGTTGCCGAAAAGCCCAGAGAAAGCCAAAAATTGCTCTAAAATCAGACGCTGCCAAATGCATAACATTAACTGAAATTGTTTCGTGAGGACAACGTCGAGAGCAAGAAGGTCAACGTTTTAAACCTCGGCTGGGTCAGTTGGTGTTTCTGTGTGGAGTTTGCATGTTCGCGTGGGTTTCCTCCTGGTTTCCCTTACAAGTCCAAACACATGTGCTATAGGTGAATTGGGTAGGCCTACTTGTCTGTGGTGCATGTATGTGAATGTGTTTGTATAGGGGTTTCCCAATGCTTTGGAGGACATCCGCTGCGTAAAATATGGTACTGCTTACATTATTTCACCATCTATGCAACAATATAAGTAGTGAATGTGCGTGTCCGTGGATGGGGCTGTGTCGGTGTGGTAATGTGGGCTGGTGTGGCTACAGTGCCAGGGCTGATTTTTAGTCTTAGTCCGCCCCTGGTTGCGGCCCCAAGGCTATGGAACAGTCTCCCGTTGAACATCAGGATTTCTCCATCCTTGGATACTTTTAAATCTAACTTGAAGACGTATTTTTACTCCCTTGCCTTTGAGTGACTCATACATGTAATGTCTTATCTGTATTTTAGTATTACATGTATACATATATTTCCTTTTCTTCCATTTTTTTATACAAGTTTTATTTTTTTTATATTCTTAAACAATTTATCTCATTGTAAAGCACTTTGGATCAACTACGGTTGTATAAAATTGTGCTCTATAAATAAAGTTTTCCTTGCCTTGCCTTGCCTATTATACATATTTTAATCTCAAACCACAACCTCAAATTAGAAGAAGACAGTAAGGAAAACACAAATAAAAAAAGAAAGTAGTGATTTCCAAATTTACTATGACTTGTATTTCAGTGCAGACAATATAAACACGGAAGATTTCATGTTTTGAATGGTGAACTTCAGTTCATTTATAAATATTCATCCTTTCTGGTCATTTAGACCTGCAACACATTCAAAAACAGTGGTGACAGGAGCAGTTTAGGGTTGGTAATCAGGTAAACTGCTTAAATAATGATGTGATTCGAAGCAGGTGAAGTCAACAGGTGATTGTAATTATGATTTGTACTATATTAGTTAAATGTTTAGTTTATGTCTAGTGTGTGTCATATTTTTGTTTTTAAATTGAACATTGGAGTATGGGAGAAACGCAATTTCAGTCTGCTGTGTAATGTACTGTTGCATGGTTTGATTGACAATAAAGTTGACTTGACTTGATTTGGTACAAAAGCAGCATCCAGGTCTAGTCCTTTAGGAGCAAAGATGGGCAGAGGACCACTAGTTTGCCAACAAACACATGAGAAAATGATTGAAATGTTTAAAAACAATGTTCATTTGGATATTTCACCTTCAACAGTGCAGAAAATCATTAAAAGATTTAAGGAGTCTAGAGGAAATTCAGTGCGTAAAGGGTGCAGACCTGAGCTGAACAACCGGGATTTCTGATACCTCAGACGACACTGCATCAAGAATCCTCATTCATCTATTAGCCATATCACCACATAGGCTCAGGACTACTGCGACAAACCTTTGTCAAGTACCACTATACGTCGTTACATCAACAAATTCCAGTGAAAACTGTACTTTGTCAAAAGGAAGCCCTATGTTAACAGTGTCCAGAAGCGCTGTTGACTTCTCTGGGCTCAGAGGCATCTGAGATGGACCATCACACAGTGGAAACCTGTACTGTGGTCTGAAGAATCAGTATTTTTAGGTATTTTTGAGGAAAAATGGACGCTGTGTGCTCTTTACCAAAGAAGAAAAGGATCACTCAGACTGTGACCAGCAACAAGTCCAAAAGCCAGGGTCTGTCATGGTATGGGGTTGTGTCATTGCTCTTGGCTAAAATAACTTGCACTTCTGTGATGACACCATTAATGCTGAAAAGTACATTGAGATTTTGGAGCACATGCTGTCTACTTTTCCAGGGATGCCCATCCAGGTATTTGATTGGCCTGCCTGCAGTCCCGACCCGTCTCCAAAAGAGAATGTGTGGCGCATTTTGAAGCGCAAAATGCAACAACGAAGACAACATACTTTTGCCAACCTTAAGACTTGTTTGCAGAAAGAATGGGACAAAACAACCCCTGAAACACTTCATCACTTGATGTCTTCACCCTCTAGACCTCTTTTCAGGAGTTCACACTTAGATATTGCTGGATAATAATAGCAGGTTTGGCATGCTGTCCCAGAGGAGAACCCTGAGCTCGCAGATAACTGAGCCCAGGGCCCCTGCCTTGTCAATGAGCATCTAAGGGGATTACGAGATCAGGTTGCTCCCCCTGATAAAGGAGGAAAGGGGGAGCTAGGGTGGACGGGGGGTTTCTTCTGAAAACGGAGATAAGGGAGAAGTTTTAAGCTGCGGTCACACTGGACTTTTCCTCCCATAGACTTCCATGCATACGCATACGAATGCATCAGACCGGAAGCGCAGGGTCATGCGTTAAGTTTCGCAGGTTGCCATGGTGCAAAGTTCAAGCTTTGGTTGAACTCTGACCTGCAAAAATCGCATCACTATACTGCGTGAGACCAGTCAAGGATCAAAACACGACCTCTCTGGACAGAATTTAAAACATGGAGCAATCGCTCGCTTTTTTTAATGTCTAATATGTCACGATCGCGGTGGGGAAAAGGAGCGAGGACTCAATTGCAAAGAAATAATGAGTATTTATTAATAATAAAAAATAAAAATAAAAGGCAAAACAAAACTACCCCGAGGGGGAAAACATTAACAAAACACAAACTTGGCTGGGCTGACAAGACAAGGCAAGGCAAGACTGGAGCAGGAACACGGGGAGTGTAGACAACGAACTGGCACAGGACTGAAAACATGAGGGGACTATAAAGCAAAAACTAAATTGACCCACGTGAACATGACTAAATAATAATGAGTTAACAAGGAGGGAGGGACTAGACAATAGACTGGAGAGCGCATGACACAGAGACAACACAAGCCATGCGCTCACATAAAACAGGACAAGAACATGCAGCCAATGAGAGAACTCATCAACCGCATGTTCATGACAACAAACACAACACTGAAGCACACGACAAAAGCACGTGACCACAATGTAAACACCGAGCCACGTGCTTTAACAATAGACGCAAGACACGAGCACACGATAGATAAACACCTTACCGTGCGCTCGCACATAAGCAACGCGCATGCTTCATCTCAGCGCCAAGCAAAACTGAAAGCAACTAGACGGAGGCGCCGAGAATAAAGCAGCGCGATGCTGACAGAACAAACACGAACACTAGTACAAGAGCGCGCGCGTCTGAGGGACGCATCAAACGGCAGCGCGCACACTCTGCGTACACCTGCGACGGCGCGCACTCACACAGAGACAGAAACAGGACCAGACATGGGTAGTGTCAGAGCTCTGCCACCAAAACAAGAATTTACAAGACCAGAGTGGCAGAACTCTGACATAATAAGCTTGTTTAATCCCGCCCCTTTTCGCAGCGTCGCACGACTATCGCATGCTCAAACTCTAATGTGACCGCAGCTTTAGCCAGGCTACTTAAAGTGAGTTTGGATTAATCTGATTGGCTAACTAATGATTATAGATGAGGGACCAGCTGTGATCAATCATATCACGTGCTCCTCTGGAAATTAGTGCTAAATGCTTTACTGTTACAACTTTATTTGGAAATGCGTTGCAAGAACTAAAATGGAAAAAATGTATTTTATTAATTACAATTTTATTTAATTAAAATTTAATTATGTTTCAATTTTAGAGGAACACATTCAAATAATGTTTGTTGTATTGTCTGCAGTGAAAGTAAATTCGGCAATCACTTCTGTCTGTTTTCATTTGTATTTTCCATACTGTCCCAACCTTTTCTGATTTGGGGTTGTGCTAAAATGTCAATTAAAGTCACTTTGTTAAATTTTCAACATCAAAAGCCGACAGCAGAGCAGAGATCAACATCCCATAATGCAATTCACAACCATCAATAAACAGAAAGCACACAAAATACAGAAGCTGTTCAGATATATTTTACACAGTGTGCAGAGAGAATGCATGGCTCATTGTGTGTGTGAAGAGGTGCGATTATGCAGGAGTTTCTCTCGTGTCAGATATGATGAGTGTGTTTAGATGCCGGGGTGAAGTTCAGCCGTGAGGTGTGGAGTCTGTGCTGATGAACGACACATTCATGCATGAGAGACGGACAAAAAAACACGAGGCTTTACAAGCCTTTCACTCACACATGCTGAGAATTCTGACCTTTAGAGTTGGCATGAGCTGTCACCAGTGCATGAGTCAATCTACTCTCGTAGTAAATTACAATAGTGAAGGATGCATGGATGGCGGAGTCTTATGAAACTATTGTAAAGTCTCTTTATGCACGTGACTTTGAGGTGAAATCCAGTACGAGCACGTTCTTAACGAAAGGTCAACTGCACACAAAAATATGACATTTGCTGCGTGTTTAAATTACTCACTTAAAAGGAGACAATTCTTACATATGATTCATTCATTTTTCATTTGGCTTAGTCCCTTATTCCACAGCGGAATGAACCAACAACTATTCCGGGATATGTTTCATGCAGCGGATGCCCTTCTAGCCGCAACACAGGATTAGGAAACACTCATACACACGCACACGCTTACACACTAAAGACAATTTAGCTTATTCAGTTGCCCTATAGGGCATGTGTTTGGACTCTGAGAAAAACCGGAGCAAATGCAAACTCAAGGAGAACATGCAAACTCCACAGAGAAACGACAACTGGACCAGCCGAGACTCGAACCAGCAACCTTCTTACTTGAATGCAGGGGTCACCAATCTAGGTCCTGGAGGGCCGGTGTCTCTGCAGGGTTTAGCTCCAACTTGCCTCAACACACCTGCCTGGATGTTTCAAGTATACCTGGTAAGACCTTTATTAGCTTGGTCAGTTGTGTTTGATTAGTTGGAGCTAAAATGTGCAGGACACCAGCCCTCGAGGAACAAGTTTGGTGACCCCTGCTTTAAGGCGACAGTGCTAACCACAATGTCACCCCAATTTGAGGCCATACATAGGATTATAACAGTGACGGAGATTGCTATTGTGCTAAAAACAACCAAAAAGGGGTCAAAATAGCTTCAAACACTATGTGAAATATGTTCTTTTACTCTGGGGTGAAAAACACTGACTTAAATATGCTCTTCCCTGCTGAAAAAACCAGCTTAAACCAGCCTAGGCTGGTTGGCTGGTTTTAGCTGGTCGACCAGGCTGGTTTTAGAGGGGTTTTGGCCATTTCCAGGCTTGTTTCCAGCCATTTCCAGCCTGGTCTTAGCTGGTCAGGCTGGTAGATGACCAGCTAAAACCGGCTTGACCAGCTTAGCCAGGCTGGGAGTCCAGCCAAAACCAGCTATGTCCAGCTTAAACCAGGCCGGTCAAGCTGGTTTTAGCTGGATTTAGCTGGTTATTTTCCAGCCTGACCAGCTAAGACCAGGCTGGAAATGGCTGGAAACCAGCCTGGAAAGGGCCAAAACCCCTCTAAAACCAGCCTGGTTGACCAGCTAAAACCAGCCAACCAACCTAGGCTGGTTTAAGCTGGATTTTTCAGCAGGGTTCAGAGGTAATAATTAGCAAGAAAAGCTAAAAGACCTAGATTTCATCATCAAAGTTCACTGAATGGAGCTGGAATTCGGTTTCAACTGAATGCCTTCATTATTAAGCATCTGAATAACAATAGTCGTTTCAAAGAAACGTCCTAATTCGTATATATGCGCACTTGGCGCATAATTAGCTTACATAATGACTGAGAGGAATGCGTGGTATGAGACCTGCCGTTCCTACTTTACAAAATAAACATGCACTGATGAAAAAAAAAGCGAATCATTAGGTGACTGATGGAGAAGAGGATGGAAATACTATCACTCACCGCTAGAGGGCGCAACTCATTAATATTCATCATGCTGGAGTCAATCAGGAATGCTCCTCATGGCTGGTTTTCACTCCGCAAATCAACACAATCACTGTGGAGATTAAAAGGGATGGAAATATATACTTAATTAATTAATACTTATTAAACACCATCACTACGTAAATGATAGGTAAAAAGGACTAATGCAACTAATAAAAATATTTGTAATGACAACATACATTCACACTTAATGCAGCAGATTCTGTAGTTATACAAAAATTATATAAAAAGTAGATATGAATTAAATATAAATAGATAAAATAATAATATAAATAGTTATGTATTTATGATTTAAAATAATTCAATCAATTAATTAAAATTGTATTCAAGAGTTCACACTTAGCTGATTGATAATAGAGCTTGTTTGGCATGCTGTCCCGGGAGAGAGCTCTTGAGCTCATAAGATTCTCGAGCCCAGCGTTCCCTCCTGCTAGCACGGCGAGAGGAGAGTTTGAGCTCAGGTAGATCTCCAGAACTCCACCCTTTGTTTAGAGCAGACGACAGATTATAAATTGCTGTATAGAGAAATACTGCTGGTTAAGAGCTCGACTGAAGTGCTAATTTAGGGTGCTTTCACACCTGTGAATCGATTCAGTTGTTCCGAAACAGAGATTACAATTGTTACATTGTTGCTCTTTGCTCTTGGAGCGGTTCGCTTTCACACTGCAAAGTTTCTAATTGGACCAAAAGAGCTAAAACAAGTCACGTGCGAGTAAACTCTCCTTACATTGGTCAGAGTGTCAGGGTTTATTTTGCAGCGTCCTGCTCAGCTGTCAGGAGAGGTGGTGGTTTGGTGGTGATTGACAGGGTGCGCGCGCGCGACATGTCTGAGGAGAGACGCGGTGGGGAGGGGTGAGAAGGGTGCGCGACGATGCCTATTTGAGGGAGGGAGACGCAAGATTACCGGGAGATCATCACTCGTTTGCGGGCATCCGGAGACTCGCGAAACTTCCCGTCCTACTCATAATTCTCTCTTCATATAGCCGTATGCCTATTACATATCCATAAAACACTGTGATATAACCGCGCTCGGATCGGATCGCTTTCTCACTGCAATCGAACCGCTCCAGGGTTCGTTTCAATCGAGCCGAGACCACCTCATTCAAGCGATCTCGGAGCGATTACTTTGGCGCGGAACAGAGCGCGATTGCCCTGTTCACATATGCCAATCGAACCGCGCTAACTGGGCAAACGAGATACGTTCCGAAACAAAAGTGTAGGTGTGAAAGCACCCTTAGATTGATCAATACACTTATGACTAGGCCCACACGAAATCTGCGCATGCAGAAATCTTTTTATTCACTTGTGTAAATGTGTGTATATATTTGTTCAGTTTTTAAATTAATTTCAGTAATATTATTGACTAATATGAAAGTGTTCACATGATTTATGTACAATACAGTGTGTAAAGTAATATTTTCTGTCTTTTCGTCGAGATATTATATGAGAGACTTGCTTTGTTTACCAAATAAGTGGATCTAATTGGATTTGCATTGGAAACATTATTTATTTCATATATTAAGTTTGTAGTTATGCTACTCCCAAAGTAATTCAGCACAAATCCGCAGATTTTTACAAAATTCTCCGTAGAAATAGCAAAAAACGTCTGCAGATTTATCTGGCCCTACTTATGACGTATGTTTTTTGTATTGTGGTAGGAAACCGGAGAACCGGGGGAAACCCACGCGAGCACGGGGAGAACATGTAAACTCCACACAGAGACGAAAACTGGCCTGTTAAGGATTTGAACCAGTGATGTTCTTGCTGTGAGGCAACAGTGCTAACCACTGGGCCACCATGCTGCCCTGTAAAGGCTGATTTATACTTCTGCGTCAAACACCGGCGTAGGCTACGGCGCTGACGCATAGCCCTTCGCCGTGGCCGTCGCCGTCACTGACATGCACCTCTCAAAAATTGTAACTACACGTCGCAACAACGCGTAGCGCAAGCTCTGTGATTGGTCGGCTTGCTAGCGCCGACGAGTCTGGGCGGGACCGAGAGCCGCGCGAATGGTGCGAGCGATTGTTTACAAGTGTGGAGTCCCGTGAAGGAGCTCCGGATGGAAAGTTTTGTTTTGTGTTTACCTCATGGTTAAAGTTGTTGCACGTCCGCCGGTTCCTGCCTCAAAATGAGCGAGTTTGAGTCACTTGTACATTCAGGAAGTGTTCAGAATAGCAAAACAGAAGTGAAGAAACTCGACACAGAGGAACATTTACACCTCACTGCCAACTAGCTTTTCAGAAGTGTTAATGCAGACCAACAGAGACAGCGCGCAGAAGTATAAATGCACAGCTGCGCGCGTTGCCTGCGCCGTGATTTGCACCGGTCACTTGACACAGAAGTATAAACCAGGCTTTAAGGGAAAGGTGAAGGAGTAGGGGTGAAAGGGGGGATTCTTCTAGGAGTAAGAAACTCTGGTTATTTATTGGGAGTTAGAAATCATCTGATTGGTGAATCCTGCGTTAGTTAATGCAGAACCAGCAGTGTTCAATCATAATCACATGCTCCTCACGAAATTAGTTTAGAAATAAACTTCACTTAATGGGATGGATGGATGGATGGATGGATGGATGGAAGGATGGATGGATTCATTTAACAGGGACAATGCACAATCTCAAGGAGGAAAGATGCATTGTGCCAGGTTGTAGCAGGATTGCTAATTTCCACCTGCAGTCCCTGGACAGGTTAGAATTAAAACAATAATATCCAACTAGAACCTAAAGTTTATTGATAAACTTTGATGTTGGCTTGAGAAAGCCAACGTGATTGCGCTAGGACTAGGAATATGGCAGTTGGCAGGAAGCACGGTGGCGGTTGCTAAGTGCTTGTTAGGCAGTTGCTAAAACAATTATGGCATTGTTAGGTGGTTGCTAAGCAGTTGCTAAATGGCAAGGCTCATGTACATGTTTGATCAAATGCTAATACTTAGTAGGCATTTCTAGCATATGTTATTGCATTTAGATGATCATTCATAGCATGTAGCTAATCGTTATTAGCACTTGGCTTCCATTATCATTGTTACCATGCATAGTACACGAAGTCCCATTTGCTAACATGAGTCAAACAAGCCAATGCCCAGGTCCCTACGATGTTCTGATGTAGAGATATTGCTATTTTTAAATGGTTGCTAGGTTATACTGTTTTATTGCTATGGGGACATTTGACAGGTTAGTGATGATACATCAAAGCTTCTTGGTAATATGAGTGATCTTAATCAACCCCGATGTTTCTATGACAGTCATTATGTATTCCTGGTGTTGGGTTGCGGCTGGAAGGGCATTCGCTGTGTAAAACAAATGCTGGATAAGTTGGCGGTTCATTCCGTTGTGGCGACCCCTGATTAATAAAGAGACTAAGGGAATGAACATTATGTAAAAATGGCTTGCTGTATTTTTTTGAAAATACAATGCTTAATAAGTATGAAAGTGATACATGCAAAAATGGCTACAAATGCTGGATAATTTGGCAGTTCATTCCGTTTTGGCGACCCCTGACTAATAAAGAGACTAAGGGAATGAACATTATGTAAAAATGGCTTGCCGTATTTTTTTGAAAATACAATGCTTAAAGGGCCATGAAACCCCCTCGTTTCAGCAGGGTGTTTTCACACCTCTACTTTGGAAAAAGTCAGAAAAGTGGGCGTGTCCAGCTCTGTTTAGGGGGGAGTGTCGGAGGAAATAAAGTGGGAGGGTGTGGGAGTGTCTATTTGGGCACGCGCGAGTTTCAGCCAAAATACACACAGGAGAAAGTGATGGTGTTTAACCTACATGGACATCTGTAGTCGAATTATTTGCCAAATTATTAAATGGTGGACTTTAACTGCAGTTTGGCTCTTTCATTCAGGGAATTCATTCATGCCCCTCGCGACAAACGAGATATTTGATTCGAGGAACTGCTGCAAGCGTGTATTTTTCATGCAATGTTTGATACCGCACGGCGAATGAGAGAAAAAAAAAACTCCGCATTTCCCGGAAACTTAGATGCACACGGCAGGTAGCGTCAGAAAGCCGCGTGTGTTATTCCGGTCACTAAATGCGGTGCTAACATGTTTGCACTCAATGCAATAGTTAACTTTATTCGATACGAACAAACTGAATAAACAAAGAGCACTGGTCGCTCACTTACCAAATCTGTAGAGACAGGACAATCACCAGCAACTAGAGCTGCGTCTTTATGAAGAGAAGACTACATCCGGAATCCGGATTTCAGCGTTTGCAGATGAGAACAGCTCTCAGGTAAACAATAATCCCCCTTAGACGCGTAAATTATTGTTGTTGAGCGTCGCGTACACTGTCAGACGTGATCCAGATGAGCTCTCACAGAGAGAAAATGAAAACGAAACTTAATGGCAGCAAACTGTAAAAGCAACACTTCACGCTTGTTTTGCCAACACAACGTGGCGTCTCTGTGGTGTAAAGACGCTGACAGTAATGAATATTAATGAAGTTGCACAATAGAGCGCGCTGATTGGTTTGAACCAAGCCTTACTCCTGCATTAATGCATCACACTGTAAGACGTAATAAGACACACTCTGGCACAGACGTCCAGTCTGCACGCTGGAATATAACGCTATTATGTCATGACCGTGACGCAGCTTCAAAAATTCGTTTCAAACAGGAAGTACGAATTTGCTTGAAATAACGCAAAAACAACCAATTTACACTTTTTAGTGAAATATAGGTGTCCTAATAGTGTTTTTAGCAGTGTGGGACACATATACGACTGTCAACAGCTCAAAAAATGTGTTTTGGTGTTTCGTGACCCTTTAATAAGTATGAAAGTGATACATGCAAAAATGGCTTGCCATATCAGTAAAATATATGGAGTTTAAGTCAAATATGGCTTGCCATATTATAAGAAAAATAATGCTTAAAAATTATTTATTGGAAAACTATAAGTCTGATAAACGTTAAAGATATAGCAACAAAATCTAATGCATCTAAATACAGCTTTTGGCCAAATTTGGGGCTTGTATAATTTTTTTATATGCCCGGATTATAAAAATTTAATATTTAACATTTTTTATTAAAAAAACAATAAGTCTTATAGGCATGAGGAGATATAGCAATAATCTTGAATGTAGAAGGCACATTTTGAACACATTTGGGCCTTGTGGCATGAACGGCCTAGGAGGAGATACGTTTGTTTTCAAGGACAGAGTCAAGCTTAACAAGAGTCAAGTTTGTTTTCTCAAGCCAACATAATTAGCTAAAAAGTCAGTTTAAAACAATCAGGCATAATCGCATTTAAACTAAAACACTGACAACTCAAAAACATCTCACTCAGTGTGTACAAATTTGATTTGACAAAAACCACCTCCTAGCCAGGCGAGAAAACATCTTATAATTTGTACATGTGATTATTTCAGTTGGAAGAGAATTTCACAGAAGTGTGTAATCTGCACAAAATAACATAATAACAAAATAACAAACAGCCACATGTGTTTCAATCAGCCAAAAAAAGGGAAAAAAACTCTTCAGCTGTGCCATCAATATATATACTTCAAAAAAAGAGAAAATATCCAGTGAGCGGCAGTTCTGTGGGCGCAAATGCCTTGTTTGGACAGAGGAGAATGGCCAGACTGGCAACAGTAACTCAAGTAAGCACTCGCTACAACAGAGGTCTGCAGAAGAGCATCTCTGAACACACAACACGTCCAACCTTGAGGCGGATGGGCTACAGCAGCAGAAGACCACACCAGGTGCCGCTCCAGTTAGCAAACTCCACACAGAAACACCAACTGACCCAGCCAAGGCTAGAACCAGCGACCTTCTTGCAGTGAGGCGACAGCAACACCTACTGGGCCACTGCGTCGCCCTCTATATATATATATATGTCATGATGACAGCACATGATATTTGACTAGATACTTTCCAAGACACTAGCATTCAGCTTAAAGTGACATTTAAAGGCTTAACTAGGTTAATTAGGGTAAACTTAGGTTAATTAGGCAAGTTATTGTATAACGATGGTTTGCTCTGTAGACAATCCAAAACAAATACTGCTTAAAGGCTAATAATATTGACCTTAAAATGACTTTAAAAAGAAAACTGCTTTTATTCTAGCCAAAATAAAACTAACAAAAATAAAATTAAATAAATAAAATTAGAAAAAAATATTATAGGAAATACCGTGAAAATGTCCTAAATCTGCTCAACATCATTTGGGAAATAATTCAAACTTCAGTTTTCAGTTTTCAGTATCTATGAAGCTCAGTGTGCAGATGGTGAGACGGAGTGTGTAGGAGTGTGTGTGTGTGCTACCTCCTGATCCTGCAGGATTAAACACAGGTCAACGGAGGCCGTGAAACGCTCCTGAATCCTCAGACGGAGACTGGGACGGCGTTGGGTTCAGATTTTGGGAAATGCGCTGGTTATGGAGACACCGAGTGATGGGTTTGCTGGCGGTGCTGGTGATCTTACTGCTGCTGACGCTGCTGGCCACACACTCACTGCACAACATCAACAGGTCAGAGAATCACATTTGAAGATGCTTTATCTAATGTGACAACAAGGTACACGTAAAGACAACATTATTCATCCTCCTGTGAGATTTTAACTACTCTTTAAATTTATCCCAAGTTACGCTGAGAGATCATTTTTTCAACGTATATTTAGACAGAATAGTTTAGTAACTGATTTCTTTTATCTTCGCCATGATGATAGTACATATTTTACTAGATATCTTGCAAGATACTAGTATTCTAAAGCATAACAATACTTTAATATGTTTGCGGATATTTATGAAACATGCCAAGTGAACATACTTTATCTGAAAAATAACTGTTCAGTGTTAATTGCTAATAATGTGAGATCGAAAGCCATTTTACATGACATTTATTACCATACTACTGAAAGCAGCAGCAGATAGATCAACTCAGATCTTAAAAATAAAATAAACCCTTTGAAATTGAACTTCAGAACGGTGACTCAGTGCTAACCAACACATATCAGTGATTCAGCATCTACATTTATTAATGTTAAAGAGGGTTAATATTAGGGTTGGGTATCGTTTGGGGTTATTTCGATAACGGTGCTAAATCGATACTTTTAAAACGGTACCGGTGCCAAAACTTGCCTGAACCGATACTTTTTAGCCACAAAATTATTTTACAATATATATATATATATATATATGTATTTGAATCATTATAATTGAACAATATAAATACATATTTATCTTAAGTTTAAAGTAAACACCAATTAATATTTTATTTATTTGAATTGCATTAATATATTACTTTTGATCATTTGTTTGTTAGCATGAATGCTAGATTTGCATTAACCTATTAACATTACATTAGCTTACTACTAACCTGTGGAAAGGCTGTCATCAAAATCAGGGAACACCTTTTTTCTGGGTTTAAGGCTTGGGACTACTTTTACATGGACATCAGTGATCTGATGATTTGCCTTAATCTGAATAAGACAATAATATGATTCAGGTGTTTACATGAGCTGCTTTCTGGATGTTACATTCATGATTCAGTTGCATGTTATAGCACATAGATCCATTACCAAGGCTGAGTGTACATCAAAACTGGTTAAAAACCGGTATAATCTACATTCAGGCAGTTATAATGCTTACTAAACAAAGTCTATCTTGAATAAAAAGTAGAATCACTTTAAAAGATTTAACCGTAAAAAAGCAAAATCACTTTAGACATTTTAGACAATATTAACTCATAGAAATAACAATAGAAACAGTTGCTTCCAGTCCTCAGCCCTCAGTTCCACTCAAGGTCTCAGAGACCTCCAACCTAGTATGGTGGCTCCTGAAAGAAGTTATAAAGAGACAGGCAATCGCACTGAACATTCCTAAATTAAGTAATGTGTTAACTTATTCATTAGTTAAAATCAATTCAAAGGTAAATACTCATTTAAATAATCAAATAATTATATTTAATAAAACAAATTATGAGAAACAGCATGATGAAAAGGATAAACGATAGGTCCATCATGAGACTTACTGGAAAGCAGAAATCCGAATTCTTCGCAGTTTGTGTCTGTGGTCCTTTAAGATAATCAAAAATCACTGTTCACGTGGTGGACTCTTGATCAGAGTATTGTCTTAATTATATAAAAATCAGAGTATTGGTGTCCATGTAAACATACTAAAGTGTCAGATGATGTCACAAGCTGTTAAACACAGTCCATTCCTCACCTTTAAGTTGATTCCATGAGCCCTCACATTTCAGAAGTTTGATACGTTTCCTTCCTACACACAACTTTTTTAAAGCATCTGCTGCATGTTGGTGTGTCAGAATCCTTGCTTGTAAAACATTACCATACTGTAGAATGCTTAGTTTAATCAAATCAAATAAACGCGATCATGCGTGTTGATAAAGGGAGCTGCTCGCCACATTCGCAACACTGCGTGCTTTGCCTTCTATAAGCAACAATAAGAAACGCCTGACATCGCTGACGGTGTTCGTATTCCTCAAAGCTGTTTAGAATTAAATATTTAGAGATAGTGTGACATAACTCATACCTATATGTGCCTTCGATGCACGCCTTGATCCTTAAGGGCGTTACACATCAGATGCGGCGCTCAGAGCTGCGGCTCGGCGCGCACATAACAGTTGATAGTATCACACATCAGACGTGCACATTCGCATGTTATTTAAAATGAAACTATTCAGATGGCGTCCTGAGTCATGGCTGGGCACTGCAGACAGCCACCGACTTCTAAAGCCGCGAATTCTAAAATGCATGTCGCGATGCTGCACGTCGCTTCTGGTGTGCGACTTGCTTTACGTTCTTGTTGCAGCATCAGTGGCACCAGAATACTGGTTCCAAAGGTACCCGTGCCATTTTACCCAACCCTAGTTAATATGTATTAATTAGATTATAAACCTTACCATTTTGCTGGAGTGCAGTGAGTGCCCTATTCTGTGCTTCTGAATGGCTGTATTTACATTTCTGTCGTGTTTTGTCTGGTGCAAACAGCCAAATTGCTAATCACTGCAAATCGTGTCACATTGCGTAGTTGTTAGGACACAGGGTTACAATGTAACCTGCTCACTTAATGTTTACGTTCATAATATTTATATTATTTACTAATTATTAACCTCATGTGGAACTCTGAATCTGCTTCTAATTTCGGAGTCTGCTACTGTCCACTGGAGGTCGCATTTCAGTCGTGGATGCTCGCTTTGAGAGCCTTCATGACTGAATAAAGTCATGAAATGCGCTGTTTTCCATCAAGGCAACCCAGGATGCTGATATATAATTGGCTAAAGTGGCATTGGGCGGTTTAAAAGAACCAAAACAAAGACACGTAACGCACATGTTCAAAGCAGAAAATCCAACCTGATCTCATGAGAAAACGGAAGTATTTTACGTTTCGCAGTTTAGTGGCTAATTTGTAAATAAATTTACGATTTTAAAAGGGGGCATAGCACCCAACCCCATCCCCAAACCCAACCATCATTAGGTGATGAGCAAATCATCACCCAATTAGATCACATGAGTTCATACGAATTAGCCACTAAATCAAAAAAGTTACGAATTGTCGTGAGATTGCGTTGGAATATCTGACTTCTGAACATATTATGGTATTTTGATGCTTTAGAAGAGTCAGAAACTTACAAACAGCACCTTTCACAACAAAATAGTGTCTGCCAGTTCTCATGTCAGTGACGAAAATGGTTCTGAGACAAATAATTAAATTGTAAAAATAGTCACAGACCTGACTTTGAGTTTCCCCATCAGAACTCATGAACAGAGACCGACGGCGGACAGAAGAAACCAGAGAAGAGCTGCAGAGAAACACACACACACTCATACAAACACACAGCATCCACCCAAACCCACACACGCTCCTCAGCACACACAGCATCCGCCCAAACACACACAGACAGACAGGAGAGCGCACCCACCGGTGGTCTTCCTGAAAACACACCGCACCGGCAGCAGCTCCGTGCAGAATATACTGTTTCGACTCGGGGAGAGAGAGAGCGCCACCTTCGCCTTTCCCTCTCGCACGTACCAGTTCAACTACCCACACAGGTACCAGCACACACACGTATTGTGCCTTGGAAGAAACATTCACCCAAAGATTTAAATCACCCCGCACTGTGAAATTTGCATTAATGTAACCCTTATGTGCTGTTGGGCCGTTTTCATCCACTCTGGGGTGATTCAGAGGCTTAATTTGGCCACAGCTGTCTCTGTGTATCAGCAAATGGACTGATTTTTGGTTATTTTGACACATATTTTAGGAAAATGTTTAGAAATTATTAAAAAAAAATCAACAATACACTCTGGGCAAATTGACTCCCCTTTCGTTATGTTTGGGGCTGTTTTTGCCCCATTGACTTCCATTATAATCACATTTTTTCATTGCAAAGCCATGAATAATCATGCTTTCCTGGTTGTTTCTGATTGGGATGCGCCTAGTAAATATCTGGATTGGAGACCACATGGGAAACTAGGTTGTGGGTCCTTAAGGCTGATTTATACTTCTGCGTCAAACACCGGCGTAGGCTACGGCGCTGACGCATAGCCCTTCGCCGTGGCCGTCGCCGTCGCCGTCACTGACGTGCACCTCTCAAAAATTGTAACTACACGTCGCAACAACGCGTGGCGTAAGCTCTGTGATTGGTCGGCTTGCTAGCACCGACGAGTCTGGGCGGGACCGAGAGCCGCGCTATTGGCGCGAGCGATTGTTTACAAGTGTGGAGTCCCGTGAAGGAGCTCCGGATGGAAAGTTTTGCTCTGTGTTTACCTCATGGTTAAAGTTGTTGCACGTCCGCCGGTTCCTGCCTCAAAATGAGCGAGTTTGAGTCACTTGTACATCCAGGAAGTGTTCAGAATAGCAAAACAGAAGCGAAGAAACTCGACAGAGAGCAACATTTACACCTCACTGCCCACTAGCGTTTCGGAAGTGTTAATGCAGACCAACAGAGACAGCGCGCAGAAGTATAAATGCACAGCTGCGCGCGATGCCTGTGCCGTGAGTTGCGCCGGTCACTTGACGCAGAAGTATAAGCCAGGCTTAACACCCCAGTATAGTAAAGCGGATGCTACTGCTGATGCAGTGATGCAGTCCTAACTTTCTGTGGTCGTTAAAAATCCGAGAATGTGCTTTGAAAAGGGCTAACCAAAGTATCCTGGCCTAATGTGCGCACTCACCCAAGCTATTTATCCATCGCGGCCTCCTAACCATCCTCATCATAAGCGTTATTGTCTCCTCTCCACCAATAAGCTGGTGTGTTGTGTGCGGTCTGGCGCAATATGGCTGCTGTAACGTCATCCAGGTGGATGCTGCAGACTATTGGTGGATTTTTGTATATAATTTTGTAGTAAATATTAGAATTTTTAAATTATAAACTCAAATCAGTGACTTCCGGCAGCGCATGACGTAATGATGATAATAATTTGTACACATCAGTCACGCATATTATGGGCTGTTTCTCAATATGCAGGCTTCAGTGTTTTTGTGGAACATCATCATCAACCGCCAAAGTTCAGTTCCAAAACTCCAGACCTCAAGAACAGAGGATGTGTAAAATTTTTCAGATTTGTTCTTGATATCGAGGATGCATCGATGCAGACAGCATAGTACTCGCTTGAGAAGTCCCAGAAGTCACTGCGGCTGAATAAAGGGAGTCGTAGATATTTACATTTGATGTCACCTACCCTGTTGTTGTCTACTGGAAGGAATGCGTCATTAGAGCTGCTATTTTAGTACAGGGTAGTGCTTCTTTGAAATAAATATGGAACCAAGGTGTAGTAGAGAACTATGGCCATCCGGAGCTATAATATATACACATACATCTATGATCAGGAGTTTTCCCGGTGCTCAGTATGCAAATATTTTTTTAAATTACGAAAATTACAATTTAACATCACTTTTCTACGTTGATGGATAATCGACCGCACAGGCATTCTTGACAAAGAGCATGTGTTTGTGTGCATGGAGATGTATTATCCTCCCTCCCTGTTAAATTTGACCCTGTGTCCTAAAACACACCCCCTGTCCTGCTTTCACTTCTAATGCTAACAGAGGGAGTGATTCGTTTGTGAATTAATTTCCATTATGAACGACTCATGTGAACCAACAATATCCTACCAATATCAATGTGCATATCCAGCAATAATTTAGGGTGGACAGTGTGCACATTGAGGCGCAGGCATTGTTATGTTACCAGTCACCACTATAGGCTATTTCTAAAACGTTCATTCAATTAGCCGACAATAATACAAGTTTCTGGCACCACAGCATCTTGTCATATTTCAACATTGTTTGCTGATTTTATTCACCGAAACTAGCGTAAGCATAGTATTTAGCGCGAGTTGGTGCTACTTTGCCTCATAGTCAGTGCATTACGTCACTGTTTTATCATTAATAACGTTACTTGCTTAGCACAAAAGTTAACAAACATACAGAATTTGTAACATGCAAAATCATAATTCATGGGTTCACACTTAGCTGATGATTGATAATAAAGCTTGTTTGGCATGCTGTTGCAGCAGAGAGCCCTGAGCTCAGAATATCTTTGAGTCCGGGGCTCTGTCGCATTTGAAGGGCGAGAGGGGAGTTTGAGCTCAGGCAAGTCTCGAGAACTCCCCTGCTTGTGAACGTGGGAATAGCTGATATATAGACGGCTAAGAGTTTGCCTAAGATGCTACTTAAGAGTAGTCAATTTACTTAAGATGTATGTCTTTGGGCTCAGTTGGTGTTTCTGTGTGGAGTTTGCATGTTCTCCCTGCCTTTGCGTGGGTTTCCTCTGGGTGCTTCGGTTTCCCCCACAGTACAAAGACATGTGGTACAGGTGAATTGGGTAGGCTAAATTGTCCGTAGTGTATGAGTGTGTGTGTGTGGATGTTTCCCAGAGATGGGTTGCGGCTGGAGGGGCATCTGCTGTGTAAAAACTTGCTGGATAAGTTGGCGGTTCATTTCACTGTGGCGACCCCGGATTAATAAAGGGACTAAGCCGACAAGAGAATGAATGTATGTCTTTGGACAGTAGGAGGATCCCGGAGAAAACCCACACAAGCACAGGGAGAACATGCATACTCTGCACAGAAACGCCGACTGACCCGGTGAGGGGTCGAACCAGTGGCATTCTTGCTGTGAGGAAACAGAGCAAACCACTAGGCCACCATGCCACTCTCAGGAGAAGGGGAGGAGTAGGGGTGGAAGGGGGTATTCTTCAAAACGAAGATGACTGAAGTTGAAAACTCTGGTTATTTGTAGTAAGTTAGGAATCATCTGATTGGCGCAATATCCGGAGCTGATGCGGGACAAGCCGTGCTCAAATCACAAGCATGTGATCCTCTCGAAATGACTTTATAAATAAATCGCACACAACGAAATCTTACCTATGAAATGTTCTTCCTTTGCGCTTTGTTTTCTCGTTACTACACCCGTACGCAACGCAAAAGTCTGGCATCTTCAGATTAGCTTTGGTCTTGACTAGTGCGGTTGACTGACTTTTGTCCTGGGACCACTGTACAAATGTGGCGGCACCATTGACGCATTCTCAGGGTGCTTTCACACCTAGACTTTTGTTTGAGAACCTGTTACCTTTGCCCAGTTAGCGCGGTTCGTTTGGCATATGTGAATCCAGCAATCGTGCTTGGATCCGCGCTAAATCAATTGGTCCGAGATCGCCAGAATGAGGTGGTCTCGGCTCGATTAAAACGAACTCTGGAGCGGATCGATTGTAGTGAGAAAGCGATCCAATCTGAGCCCGGCTATATCACAGTGTTTTATGGATATGTAATAGGCATACGGCTATATGAAAGCACTCTTAAAGTCCGTACACAATATCTAGAGCAGGGGTTCTCAACTGGTTTGGCCATGGGACCCACATTTTTACATGGTCATCAAGCTGCAACCCAAATTTTTAGGAACTATAATACAATTTTAGGAATTATACTTAATATATATATATATCTATCTATATAACTATATAGCTATCTATATATATATATATATATATATATATATATATATATATATATATACATATATATACATATACATATACATACATATATATATATATATATATATATATATATATATATATATATATATATATATATATATATATATATATATATACATACATATATATCCATCCTTTACATATTCGACATATCTGTTGCAATAATTGAATGAAATTTCACATGTCAAACGGTAGGGTTGTCGCACACGCATTTCAAAATAAAAGTCCGGTATAAGCAAAATGAGTAAAAATTTGAACTTTTGTTTTTTTTGACCATACACTCCGCGACCCACTAAAAATGTTCCCGTGACCCACTTTTGGGTCGCGACCCACCAGTTGAGAAACACTGATCTAGAGTATATATCTATGAGAGGGAGTAAGGAGGTGGGCAGCATTTTTATTATTAAATATCAGATTGTAGGGTCCAGCCAGTTGGTCCAATGACGGTATCCAATGGTGGATGAAAGTTCACTGCATGTTCGGTCTTTCCAGTGCACAATGTTGATTTATATTAAACTTAGCTCATATCTGACTCCAATTTTAGTATGAGGTGGTTTAGAATATTAATATATTTATCCTCGTTTTATCTGACTCCAATTATAAAACATTGAGAAGGTTATTTTGTTTCCGTTCACATTAATTTAGATTATGATTGAATATTCTTTTGATTTGTTATTATACCTTATTCTCATTTATTCAGATTCCTATAGCATCTCGAGTCTTGCACCGGCTGGGTATACAATCTCTTAATACAAGCTTGTCAGTCTTGGTCATTAAACAGAGGCGATTAACCACTCTCCTAAGAAGGCAGAACCCTACTTACTCAATTTAGGAGATTTTTATGTGGTCCCCATAGATCTGTTATCTACTTCATCAAGACAAAGTATTTTAATAATAATCGCACAGGATTATAAGTTTGTAGATGAAGGCCTAAATATCCACATTTAAAGTAGTTTCAACAATATTTTGTTGTTCTAAATAGAAAACCCATAGTTGGCCTTTTGCAGTCTACGTATACATGAAATAATGCCAATTTGCTAGTCGGATCTCTAACAACATTGTATAGCGTGCCACGCTGCTCTGTCTAACATGTTTTAGTCCATTACTAAGCTGTACAGTGGCTTGTAGTGCTATGGACAACAACATTTATCAGTGATAATAACACGAGGACTATTTGAATAATTCAAAAGATAATTTATTAGTCAGGTAAATGTATTATGCCAAATTCAATCAGTCAATTCATAAACGATCAATACAAAACATCAAATTATCAAAGATAAATCCAAGATTAAAAGATGCATTCCTGACTTTTTACATAACGTGTAAATTTTACATAACGTGGAGCCTAGGCTCCATGTTATGGGCTGATCTGGGTAGGCAGAATCGCGCCGAGTCTTTCTCAACCCTTACCTTAAATAATCCAAGAATTCCCTCAAGGAAGGGGGTGTGAATAACAAAAGGCATTAACACTTAGTGGAAAGTCACACCCTTCACAGTGGTTCAAAAGATGCCTGCAGTTATATATTTATTGTTTTGATTATGTCTATTTCTGAGAGAATGAGACCATTGTACCAATCGCACTGAGACATTTCAAATGATATCAAACATGATAGTAAAAGTCAGTTTGGTTAATCTAGAACATTCAAACATTGAAATGACCATATGCGTGAGATGGGGGGATGAAGCCGAGTTTCAGCAGTCTCAGATGCAAATGCAGCAGGAACTAGTTTTTCCCGCATTCCTACCTACTGGGTTGTTAAGTCACCAGTCTCTGTTTTCAGTTCATGTTTTGAATTGTCAAAGACATCAAAAATATTTGCAATATTTCAATTCTTACAAGATTTAGCAAGAACGGCCTCCACAAGAACACAAGTCCGTTCTCTGCATTCTTGAAATTGAGAAACTGCCATGGCGGCCACCAGAAGTCATTGGCTGCATCCAAAACCACCTACTACTCAGTAGGTACTGCATTTGAATTTAAACGTACTACTTGGCCGTTAGAAAAATACGTTCTGTACAGTATGAATGGAATTCGGACGTACTACATCCGCCATTTTGACAGTCAGACGTACCTGCGTAATTTTCGTCGCTTTACTCCCTTACATGAATTCTCTCGCGGGGCATCATGGGATAGCGCAGCATGCATGGGATGCGCACTCCAGAATCTTGCCGGAAGTAGTAGGTCCTCCGGGTGCTTCTCGCATACTGTTTTTCGAATTCTATAAATTCGGACATACTACTCAGCCCGCATACTGATTTTAGCATACTGTATAGTATGGAAGTATGCAGTTTCAGCCAATGATTTGAATCATTTGAGAGGAGAGTCAAACCTCTCTCGTATGACCATTACTCAACCATTAAAGCCATAAGCGCAAGTCACTACGCAACATAGTTTAAGCTTGGTTAACTCTGACCTGTGAATTGGTTCCATGTAAATAAGGAGAAATCTCTCTTGTTGTCTTGCATGTTTGACCACAGCTTTAATGGCAAGTATGAAACTGAAATCGCACTCTCTCTCTCTCTTTCAGATTCAGAGCATCATCAGTGGACGAGCTGCCCGAGGGATCATCTCAGTTTGACCTGCTGTGCAGTCACATGCGTTTGGACCTGCGGCAGGTGAGGAAGGTGATGCCCCAGAACACAGTCTTCATCACACTGCTGCGTGACCCAATCAAAACCTTTGAGTCAGTCTTCAGATACCACACCTACACCGTCCCCGCATTCCTCAGTGCACAGCGAGCCGCCAGCAACACGGGCAAACCTGCACTCTCAGTCTTCCTGGACTCTCCGGAGACCTTCTGGAACCCAACGGAGCCGTGGAACGGACTAGCCAAAAATCCCATGAGCTTCGACATGGGGCTGAACAATCAAAAGTGGAACAGCTCCTGGCCTGAAGACCTGGCGCAACTGGAGGAGGCGTTTCACCTGGTGATGATCGCCGAACACTTTGACGAGTCCCTAATTCTCCTGGGATCTCTTCTCGGACTTGATCATGAAGATTTGGCTTATCTTCAACTCAACGCTCGTGCTAGCAGCAGCAAAACCGAGCTAACGGAGAATATTCAAGCCAAACTGCGATCCTGGAACGTCCTGGACACGCTTCTCTACGACTTCTTCGTGCAGGTGTTCTGGGAGAAGGCGGCTCAGTTTGGGATGGAGAGGTTAAAAGCGGAGACTGCGCGTCTTCGGGAATCTACAGAGAGTATTCGGCGGAAATGTGTCTCGAGGGCTGCAGTGCCCCCTGGAGAGCTGGAGGACCTGCTGCGACCGTGGCAGACGGAGACGGTTAC
Source organism: Danio rerio (assembly GCF_052040795.2). NCBI lineage: Eukaryota > Metazoa > Chordata > Actinopteri > Cypriniformes > Danionidae > Danio > Danio rerio. The sequence goes on from NC_141023.1 coordinate 6,093,114, forward strand.
CGTCGTGGGATATGAAGTGAAGGGAAACCTCTCGCTGCAGGATCAGGGCTTCTGTGTGCGGATGATGTTGCCTGAGCTTCAGTATCACTCACACTTGTACTTCAGGCAATACGGGAGAGATATGAGAGCCGCTCCAGCTGAACTCTGAAATGTGGGAATCGTAACAGACTGGTGTTGGCCAATGGTGTCTTGGGTCCGGCCTTTCCGTACATCAATCAAGCTCAGTTTGAAGGTTTCAATACCATTAATTTTCCCTTAGCTTATTCTCTTATTTATCAGAGGTCGCCACAGCGGAATGAACTACCAACTATTCCAGCATATGTTTTACGCAGCGGATGACCTTGCAGCCGCAATCCAGTATGGCAGAAGTGTCCAAACTCGGTCCTGGAGGGACGGTGTCCTGCAAAGTTTAGCTCTAACTTCCTCCGAACACACGAGTGTCAAGTATACCTAGAAAGAGATTAGCTGGTTCAGATGTGTTTAATAGGGGTTGGAACTAAAATATGCAGGACACCGGCCCTACCGGACTGAGTTTGGACACCCCTGCAGTACGGGGAAACATCCATACACCCTCATTCACACACACTACGGCCAGTTTAGGTTATCCAATTCCCCTATAGAGCATGTGTTTGGACTTTGGGGGAAACCGGAGCACCTAGAGCAGGGGTCTCAAACTCGCGGCCCGCGGGCCATTTGCGGCCCTCAGTGCAATATTTTGTGGCCCGAGCCAACCGCTGTACTCTGACAGAATCAGCGGAGCGGGGAGAGAGAGCGCTCCCCGCTCCGCTGATTCTATCCGTACACAGCGCGCTTGTCACTCAATGCGCGTTGTCGCGCGCGTACTCAAGAGCGGTGTTATCGCGCGCCTACTGAAGGGCGGGACCGAGGGTGTGTCGTGTTGCGGGGGCACTTTTGATCATTTTGGAAGGGCACTTTCTATGCAAGACTAAAAAGGGCATGTGCACTGCACAGGTTGAGCCCTATGTGTGCACGTGCCTGTCCTGTTGATATTATAGGTAGATACAGACTGGTACAGACTGATGTGACTGGAGTGGGGTGGGGGTGTTTTATTTATACATATATACGCCTTTTTTTAGGTGAGGGAATGGAAGTTTTGAGTGAGTTCCCCCACTTTTTTCCCTAGGACTTCAATAAGTCAAAGTACAGGTCTAGACTTAATGATGATCATCTTCAAGCCATACTGAGGGTCTCAACTGCTTCCGCTCTAAAGCCAAATGTGGTTCAGATTTGTGAGAAGAAGCGCTGTCAAGTCTCTGGCAGCAAGAAGTAGGCAAAAGATGCCATGTTCAGAAGAACTGTTCATAATCTTCATCAATGTTCTATTAATGTTCAGGACACTTCATGTTCAGAAGAAATAATTAAAACTGTTAATAATGACATTTGAGGACTTTTTTTTGTGAAATCCCTTATGCGGCCCAGCCTCACCCAGACTTTGCCTCCTGCGGCCCCCAGGTAAATTGAGTTTGAGACCCCTGACCTAGAGGAAACTGACACCAACATGGGGAGAACATGCAAACTCCACACAGAAATCCCAACTGACCCAGCCTGGACTCAAACCAACGACCTTCTTGCTGTTAGGCGACAGTGCGAACCACTGAGCCACCATGCCGCTGTTTCAATACCAGATGTACTTTACAGGGTCACACTTTACAATAAGGTTTATTAGTTAATGTTAATTAATGCATTTACTAACATGAACAAACAATAAACAGTACATTCACTACAGTATTTATTCATGTTAGTAAATGTTAATGAAAATACAGTAGTTCATTGTTAGTTCATGTTAACTCATGGGGCATTAACTAATGTTAACAAACATGGACTTAAATGTTAATAATGCATGAGTAAATGTTCAATTATGATTAATAAATGCTGTACATGTGTTGTTCATGATTAATTAATGTTAGTAAATGCATTACCTAACGAACCTTATTGTAAAGTGTTACCCTTTACAGAATACTTTACAATAAAGCCGAAAAAGTCCAGAGCAAATCCCAGAGCAATCTGAAATGTCGGTGTTCTGTGCACTCCTTTAAACTCCCCCACCCCCTTTTTTCTCTTTTTTTGGTCGGACAAACATTTGCCAAGTTATGCATATGATATTATGTGCACATTTCTATAAGTTGTTGGCACATCTTGCTGTTTCCATCCAAGGTTATTTTAGGCATAATTAAAATACAGTTATACATTTATTTCTTAATACGCAATTGCACATTTTAGAACTTACGCACATTTCCATCCAGTGTTCTTTTATGTAATTTCACAAATTGCTTAACTGAGTGCATATTTTTACACTTATCAAATGCTCTTTTTACACATTTGCACTTTTAAATGCACATTTTCATCCAGTGTTTATTAATGTAATGTTAGGAATAGGTCAATGGAAACATGCCCAATGACTTGGGCACACACACTCACCGGTCACTTTAGTAGGTACACCGGTCACTTTTATAGTTCTGTTGTAAAAAAAATAAATGAGTGAAAAAGAAGAGAGAACCCAGTCCAGGAGACTCAAAACAAGCATGATTGCTTTATTGAGTTGTGTTGGTTAATCTGCAGTCATACAGCGTCTTTAAGATGTCCATGTGTCTGCAAGAGCCTACTAGAGGTCCGCAGTCTGCAAGTTCTTTCACAAGTCTGTCACAAGTCTGAATTAAGACAAAGATGCCATGTCTATATTGTGTTCTTAGGAGGAGGGGATATGGCTAAACAAAGCATGCAAATTAAGAGTTGTGGTCGGCAGGGTAAACTGCTCTTTCAGGCATTGATCTCATCATGTTCTGGAGACAGAAACCGCCTGACCAGTTGATCGAAAAGAGAAAAACAATAGACACAACCATGCTGTGAAACTGACAATTTGCATTACTTTGGCTCAGCCTGTAATCAGAAAGACAAAAGCCCCTTTCACACATACAGACCTTTCCGAAAGGTTGTATGTGTGAACAGGTCCTTTTTGAAAATACCGGTAAATTCGTTCTGGCTATTTTCCGGAAAGAGAAGTTGTAACATTACCGGCAATTTGCCAGAATGCTGCGCTGTGTGAATGCAGAAGGAAGATTGCCGGAATAAGCGCGTGCACGTCTAGAACGTGCTGACGTGAGACGTCTGCTTTAGACAATCACAACAGACAGACGCATTTACGTCCGCGCGGTTTGTGAGGATAAAAGCCTTTGAATATTTTTCCAGACACATTTAGCTGCTAGAAGTTAGTCAGATCACGTTTATATGTTCTTCTTAATGCCAACTGTGTAAATAATCATCGATGAGATGCTTATGACAAGCCGTTGTTTGTTTACCTTCAAGCTTTGCGTGCGCCTATGAGCTCCTGCACACGCACATATTATGAACATCTCGACATGCGAAAGTGATCCTGCGAAAGTTGTTCACAATATTGATCATCCACAGAGTTTGTAATTTAGTCAAATGTTTACAAATACAAGCGCAGCCGTTTAAAGCTCATTTGTGGTGAATGATGTCAGAATTTACCGGTATTTTGGAATAGATGTGTGAATGCTCTTTTCCGGAAAATTTCCGTGACGTCCTCGCCTGTGTGAACAGCGCTTTTTTCAATATACCGGTAAAGTCGTTCCGGAAATTTTCCAGATATTTACCGGTATCACTGTGTGAAAGGGGCTAAAAGGTTAATGTCCCTCCTAGCTGGGATGTTAATGAAATGATCTAATTAAAAACCAAAGAATATAACTCTTCAGTTATACGTAGATTGTTCATTTGGAATTAGTTGAGAGAAATTTATATTTCCACAGTTCCGAAAAATTTGGGTCGCGGCTTGATGACCATGTAAAAATGTGGGTCCCATGGCCAAACCAGTTGAGAACACCTGGTCTAGACGATCTGCTGCAGTTCAAACCGAGAACCAGAATGGAGAAGAAAGGGGATTTAAGTGACTTTGAACGTGGCATGGTTGTTGGTAGAGAACAGGAAACTGAGGCTACAATTCACACAGGCTCACCAAAATTGGACAATAGTAGATCGGAGAAACGTTGCCTGCTCTGATGAGTCCATTTCTGCTGCCACATTCAGATGGTCAAGTCAGAATTTGGTGTCAACAAAATGAAAGCATGGATCCATCCTGCCTTGTATCAATAGTTCAGGCTGGTGGTGGTGGTGTAATGGTGTGGGGGAGATTTTCTTGACACACTTTGGGCCCATTAGTACCAAATGTTGCTGATCATGTCCATCCCTTTATGACCACAGTGGACCCATCTTCTGATGGCTACTAACAGCAAGATAGTGCGCCATGTCATAAAGCGTGAATCATCTCAGACTGGTTTCTTGAACATGACAATGAGTTCACTGTACTCAAATGGCCTCCACAGTCACCAGAACTCAATCCAATAGAGCACCT